>NC_048598.1:3921285-4026285 GCF_003668045.3 Cricetulus griseus | reverse complement strand
GCCTCTCGCAGGGCTTACACCTCTGCAGCCCCGTGTGGGGCTCCCATGAGGCTTGGAGCGTGTCCTCTTTGAGTCTTAATTCAGAATACATGGGTTTCCGTTTTCCATCTCTACATTTCTGTCTTTCCCAGATCCTCTGGACTCCCCTCCTCCCCTTCTGCTGTGCAGCTGCGTACAGACCTCCGTTTCTGTCCTCGTCCTCCACGTCGCCTCCCTGCAGCCTGCCAGCCCCGCTGTTGGTCTCCTAAACGCTACAGCTACACGGTTGTTCTCATGTTTCCCGGGCAGTTTTTAAACTTTCATTACCAAAGCTATGGACCCAAGGGGACTCGGTCTCTCTGGTAACACTTGGAGCTCACTCCAGGTTCATTGAAAAACCTGGCACTGCTCACTGACTTCACATGTGCACACACACACACATGGACAGATAGATGAACATGTACACAGCACACACACACACACACACACACACATGGACAGATGAGCATGTACACATGCACACAGCACACACACACACACACACACACACACACACACACACACACACACACACGCATGGACAGATGGGCATGTATATATGCACACAGCACACACACGCATGGACAGATGAACATGTACACATGCACACACACACACACACACACACACACATGGACAGATGAGCATGTACACATGCACACAGCACACACACACACACACACACACACACACACACACACGCATGGACAGATGAGCATGTATACATGCACACAGCACACACACGCATGGACAGATGAACATGTACACATGCACACAGCACACACACACACACACACATGCATGGACAGATATACACACAGGAGGGGGATGCAGAGAAAGGAGATTGCTCAGCGTGGACTGGGAAGAGCAGCAAATCGAAAGGTCCCGTGATGTGATGATCTATTTTCTGCCTTTGCCACCAGAGCAGTCTCAGCATCACCTGTCACCAGGTGCCTTTCCACCGTCAGCCATGTGTCATGTGCCCACCAGGCACAGCTCGCTCTCTGGCCTCTCTTCCTTCTCTTGTTTCCCAGTCTCTGTTGTCGTCTGTCTGTCTGTCTGTCTGTCTGTCTGCCTGCCTCTCCACTCTTTCACTCACTCCTCCCCCAATAAACCTTTTGCACTAACTCTGTTGCGTGTGGCATGTTTGCTGAGGGGCATAGGTTAGTAGCGCCCACTGAAAGATACCCACTGGGCCTTTCTTTTTTATCCTTTCAGCCCCAAGCCAGTCTTCAGGGAGCTGACATGGGGTTAAGAGAAGAGGTCCATGTGACTAAGCAGTCGTGGTCACCATGTGGCCCTTTTGCGGCTGAGCTGCTGTGACCTCTCATGCCCCTCCCCAGCACCAGGGCTTCGGCCTTTCCTTTCTGGAAGCATGAAATCCATGGGGAGGCTTTAATCTGGGGAGTGGGACAGGGTCCCGTGTTTCAGTGAGTGGTCTGGTAGCCGAAGGCAGGGCCGCCAGTGTCTCTTAGTCTGTTTCCTTTCTCATTGGGGTAGTTATTGGATACATGGGGTCCCCAAAGCAGCAAGGAGCAATCCAGCTATCAGGAGCCCTAGCTTTGCTGCCCAGCCCGATGAGCCTGCTGGGACACTCGGCTACAGATAGCCCATGGTGTCCTGAGTCCATCACACAGACAGAGACTTAAGACTAAGAGCGTGCAAAATCTCTCTCTTCACGGCGGGCATGAGAAAACCACAGGAAGAGATTCAATATTGATCTGTCATCCAAGGCAGGACAAGCGTAACTTTCAGGACTCTGAAAATTACTTGGGAGTAGGTAGACACAGTTCACTGGGCTTTTCCTTCTCAAAAGACCCCACAGGCAGAATTACAGACTCATTAGTGTGTCTTTGCTTTCGTCATCATAGCTACTGGAAGGTCACACAGTCCACCTCTTTCCACTTGGCTGGTCGCTGACTCAGATCCCTGCTGTGAGGCTGGAGGCTGGGGTGGCTGAAGAAGAGGAACAGCTTTCAGGGCACCGTGGGCAGCTGTCCAAAACCACAGCTCGGGTCACCTTCTTTCTTGAGGGTCTGCACAGGCCCAGCACCACGGAACAATCTGAGCAGGCACCTCCTCGGTCCCAGGAGGCAGAAAAGCCAGTGGCCGGTCACAGCCAAGTGTCTGAGAGCCAGCCCAGATCCCTCAGGATCTGGCGTCAGTCCAGCTCCTACTTGAAGCTGTCCCTGTGGGACACCAGGATGGATCTGTGCCTGACGCTGTCGCTACTGGCCTGAAGTTGGGTCTACCAACGAGCAGCACGAGAGTGACCTGACTTGCCCTCTGTCAGGAACTCTCAGAACTGTGGCCAGTGTCTGACCTCATGCCTTTCTGACTATACATCTTGTGGCCAAGTGGGTCCCCAGGACATTGATTTTTCCCAGTGGTTACTTACAATCAGTGAGTAACCAAAAGAAAAAAAAAAAAAAGCTTGCGATAGTGTCTCATGTATCCCAGCCTCCAACTCACTATTGTAGTCTAGGATGAGTTTGAACTTCTGATCTTTCTGCCTCTTCCTAGTAAATGATAGGTAAGATTACAACTGCACCACTGTGCCTAGTTTCTGTGCTGCTGCAGATCAAGCCCAGGGTTTCCCACATGCTAGGCAGTCACTCTACCAACCGAGCTACAATCTCAACCTTCCAAAGTTTTTATTTCTTTCTTTTATCTAATAAGAGGCATTAGGGGTTACATGTGTCTGAAGGAAGGGCATAGTGGTACCAGAAATCTGTCTAGACGCATACACCAGGGTTCAGTTGTCTTGTTAGGCCTGGGAACTGAGAGACAGATAATACCTCGGATAAACCCTGTAGAGATTTGGTTCCTCAGGTCACCACCAGCTCCAAGCCGGGAGCACGTCTGATCCTGAGGTGGTAAAGGAACCCACATAGCACCACAACTGGTCTCCAGACTGCTAGCCAGGAGCACCGTTCCATCCAGCCTCCTGGGTGGTTTCAAGGCACTCTACAAGAGGCAGACAGGCTAGCTCCTACAGCAGAGACTCCGAAGTTTTAGCCGCGGCTTGCCTTAATTTACAGTCCTATAGCTTCGCCTTTCTCTCTTTACCTCAATGTACTTCTCTGGTGTGGGATGACGCTCTTGTTCACTGTAAACACTTGTCACTCGTGTTGGTTTAATAAAACGCTGATTGGTCAGTAGCCAGGCAGGCAGTGTAGGCGGGGCTCCCAGACTAGGAGAATTCTGGGAGGAGGAAGGCAGAGATGGAGTCTCCAGCCTGACGCAGAGGAAGCAAGGCAAGAATGACTCTCTGAGAAAAGGTACAAAGCCACGTGGCTAAACATGGATAAGAATAATGGGTTAATTTAAGTTGTAAGGGTTTGTTAGTAATAAGACTGAGCAATAGGACAAACGGTTTATAATTAATATCAGCCTCTGTGTGTTTATTTGGGACTAAAGGCTGAGGGACCAGGTAGGACAGAAAGTTGGGTCTGCTTTTCGCTCTCCTCAAACAGTTCATAAGATGACCAGTAGAGGGTGTGCTTTCCCAGTTGCTGAAGTGAAGATGGCTCCCAGGCTCTTCAGGCAGAGCTTTTCTGCCCTGGAAAAGTTGTATGTAGCCGCATGCCTGACAGATCGATTTCAGATCCAACGAGAGTCTGGCCTCGCCATCTCCTACTGCATGGCGGGCTCTCTTTCGGAGCTTTGGCCCACACTGATAACCCGGATCACATTGGAAGCTGTTGTCTGCCTTTCCCATGTTACCGACATGGGAAATTTGAGACAGAAATTTGAGCAAAGGTCTTTATTGTGTTCTGTTTTGCTTTAAGACATATCTCAGGGGCGAGGTCAGGAGGGCCACTGAGATGAATTGTTGGGAGTGAAGAGTTTATTAGAAGTGTTATCAGTGTCAGGGGCAGACAGACAGACGGCAGTATGGCAGGGGCTCTGAGGAGAGGAACCAGGGCCCTTGAGGTCGATGTGTGGGGAGGTTTTATAGAGCAAGCCTGCAGCCCGGAAAGATGGGGAGCAGGGTGAGTGGCCATCAATGTCCCAGGGGAAAGATCCTGGTACCTGGACATCTGTTACCTAGGTATTCACAGAGTGCCTTCAGGAGGCTGTCTGTACACACCTGTGAGAGAGGAAGGGCTGCTTTGGCTATTATGGTCTGGATTCTAACATTACATTCTTACTTCTTACACAGGGAAAGGCACAGTGGTTTGTGCAGTAACAAGTGTACCAGAGAGACCGTCACTGAGGAGCTGAATAACCCAGTGAGCAGATATCCACATGCAGACAGCATGAATTATTTTATGCTATTATTTCAGCCCATTGGACTAGTATGTGGTCATTTAAATAATGGATGAAAGGCCAGATAGGCCTACAGAAAATGTTTATGTTAAATACACAAGCTGCTTTATACTTGCAGAAAGTGTTGCATGTGTGGGCGTGGTCTAGTCTGGGCGTGGTCTAGTCTGGGCTTTCCTTCTAGGTTTTTTCCTTTGTTTTGTTTGGTTTTGTTTAAGATATGGTCTCACTATGTAGTCTTGGTTGGCCTGGAACTTGCTATATAGACCAGGATGGCCTTGAACTCATAGAGATCCCCCTACCTCTACCTCTAAGTGCTGGGATTAAAGGTGTGCACCACCATGCCTGGCTTCTGTTTGTTCTTTAGCCCTGCATTGTAGGTTGTGCAACAAACATAAGAACCATTTTTCCTGACTAGAGGAGCAACTGAGCTGTGCTCCTTTGCGGTCCAGGTCCTCTGGCCACCGAGTCTTCTGAATTTGTTCTGTGTGCTCTGTTGACACCTGCCTCTGCACTCACACGCACGCGGAACAGTGCATGTCAGTTTATCAGCAGCTGCTATAAACAAGATCAAACTCAGATACCACAGTACCATGTGCTCCCAAATCAGCCAGCCTGCTTCTCACATGTGGGAATCCACAAGTTCTTATTAGGGCCATTTTGCCACAAGAACCATAGTAGGTCAGAGTCACTGAGAGGCCTTCTGCTCAAAACTTAAAACCCTCACAACTTATTAACTATTAATTTTAAAAAAAAGTGAAAACTGAGAGGGTTTAAATTCCAAGATTTTTCCAAATTAACTCCCCTAACCAATCAGGTTTCAAGACTTTAGGCTTCGTGAGCTGTGCTTTTTCTACTGCATGTTATGGGACACTCAGGGATGTTTAAGCAGCAGCTGTAGCAGTGCGGTGACATGGCACACGGCATCAGGGAGCGACCTCTAACTCACGGTGTCAACTGTTACACTCATGTGTAGCAGTCAGTTTCAACAAAATGCCAGAGAGGATTGTCCCAGGTCTCCGTGTGTAGCAGCTGGGGCTTGTGAGGGAATCATCTGGCCCCCAGAGGATCGATGTTGGCCCTTTCGGTGCCAGTCTGGCTGCCTTCAGCACACAAAGCCGAGAGAGAGAGAGAGAGAGAGAGAGAGAGAGAGAGAGAGAGAGAGAGGGCTCCACTTCCTGCATGCATCTTCCCGCAGGGTATGTGCCATGGCTTTGGCATCTCCGACATTTGCAACCTCCTTTGCTACTTGGGCTTCACCATTTTCACCGAATGGCCTCTCTTGGCCTCCTTGCAGGGATTACAGCTCTGAGGAGCATTGCCTGGCCTCTGCAGGAGTAACACCTGTGACCTTCTTACTCTTGAGTCTCTCATGCTGGGGGGGCGGGACCTAGAGTAACAAGGGGACAATGTTGCCAAGTTCTGTTGCCATCTTGTGATGGAGCCTGGTCCACGTGGGACCGGTTGAGGTACTCTGTGTGTGCTTTCTCGGGGGCAGTGGGGAGGCACTTTCCTGGACAGTTGCTTTCCTGGAGTAGGGAACCCCTCCCACACTCGAAGCTTATCTCTCTTTAAACATGAATTTGTATATTCACGAGTTGCAGCCTTAGATGAGGGGTCTTCCCTTGGGGCCTGCTTGTCCCAGTGCAGAGTAGAAGGTTGACCCTTAACAATTACAGCCTCTTGTTTATCATCCATAGTGGTTGCAACTTTAAACTTTCTCTTTTCCTCACCAAACTGCATATTTTTCTTACATTTCTGTAAGAAATGCCCAGAGTTTTACTTCTGGACAAGAGTAGTAAACAGAAACCAGGCCATAGCTTGATTGCTCTCTGCTCTGGAAGTTTCCGCTGCCAAAAAATGAATCCATTATACTTTGATTGAGCCGGACACAAAATTTCAGGGCATGGGCGGAACAAAGCTAAATTCCTTGACAGAATGTACCAAGAATTGTGCCTCGTATAATCCTTATTCCTCTTTGAACTCTCGTGAACCACTGCCTGCATTTCTCTTGGCCTTCTAGCTTTCCTTCCAACCCCCACCACAAAAACACAGCAACAAAATGTTTTCAGCACTCAAGGGACTTTTATTTTTTAGCCTGAAGTCCCAAACTCTTCTATACCGCCCCCCAAACCAGTTCCAAAAGACCACACTGTTAGATTCATCCCAGGAACCCCTCTCCTGGTACCAATTTTACATCTTAGTTACTTTTCCTGTTGCAATGACAAAAGGCCCTGAAAAAAGCAACTTAAGGGGCAGGGGTTTTATTTTGGCTGGGTTTGAGGTACAGGCCATCGTGGCAGTCCTGTTATGATGAGCATAAGGTAGCTAGCTGGTCACACTGTATCAGCAGCCGAGGGGCAGACAGTGGTGAATCATACCCTCAGCCAGCTTTCTCTCGCTTATGCTCCCAGAGGCACAGTCGGGTCATGTCCACTCTGGACTCTCCCCATGTCCCTGTCCCTGGCTATGCTCTTTCCTTTTATTTACAATAAACTTTCTCCTGCACCGTAACTAGGAGCAGCCATGCCATTTCCTCTCTCTCCCCCCCCTCTTTTTTTCATTCACAACCCAGAAGGGGAAACACCAAATCCTGAGGCTCTCTCTATGTCTGGCATCTGGGGCTAGCAATGGAATCATCTGGAGTCAAAGGACTTGGGGAGCTCTGCCTCTCTCTTGGGCTCTACTCCACCCTGCCTACGGCTTTTCTTCTCAGAAGCCCCACTACAGCCTAGGCTTCACCTTGAGTTTCATGCAGTGGCCTCTCAGGCTCCCCTCACGTGGCCTCCAACTGAGTCTGCCACACATGGTCTCGCTTCAGTGGCTTTTTGGAACCTTTACACGTGACTCCATGACTCCCCTTCAATCTTGGATTTTTTTTATACCTATAAAACCAGTACCACACGAACAGCACCACAAAATTCTACTGCCGTCCAAAGACTTCATGTGGCAGCACTGACCCATAGCCTCGTCACGCCCTGTTTGCTGACCTGGGGAAGCCCTGACATAGGCAGTTTTGCTTCTAATTTCATTTTTAAATTCTGCTCTATTGCTGTCCCTTAGACCACAGCTGCCACAGCTGCTGCACGTTGAAGCAGGTGAAAACTTGCTTAGACAGTTGCTTTCTGGGAGCAAGCAATTCCTACAAGGGGTGGGGCTTAGCTGGGCGTGGTCTTGACCTTGGACAGCTTCACTACTGAGCAGGACAGGAGGATTCTTTAATGTTAATCCCTTTCCCCATCCCAGGCCCCTCCAGTGTGTGACTGACTGGAATCCTAAGAGTCCTAGTGCCTTTCTCTCCAACTACATTTTTCAATTTTTTGTCTTCCTTTGTTCCTTTTTCATTGTGAACCTGCATAAGAATAATTAGTAATATCCATGACAGAGGTTCAGTGCTATGCTCTTTTGGAATCTCCTCTGCCAAACAAAGTACACTACCTATTTATTTATGTATTTATTTATTTTTGAGATTTATTTATTGGGGCTGGAGCGATGGCTCAGAGGTTAAGAGCACTGGCTGCTCTTCCAGAGGTCCTGAGTTCAATTCCCAGTACCCACATGGTGACTCACAGCCATCCCTAATGAGATCTGATGCCTCTTCTGCATACATAGTAAATAAATAAATCTTTAAAAAATTTAAAAACATTTTTAAAAAAGATTTATTTTTTATGTATACAGCCTTTTGCCTGCATTATTCCTGCAGGCCAGAAGAGGGCACCAGATCTCACTACAGATGGTTGTAAACCACCCTGTGGTTGCTGGGAATTGAACTCAGTCCCTCCAGAAAAGGAGCCAGTGCTCTTAACCTCTAAGCCATCTCTCCAGCCCCTTTTTATTTATTTTTATTTTATTTTATTTTTGCTTTTTTTAAAGAGGGTTTCTCTGAAACAGTCCCAGAATTCACTTTGTAGACCAGGCTGGCCTTCAACTCACAGAGATCTGCCTGCCTCTGCCTCCTGAGTGCTGGGACTAAATGTGTGTGCCACCACCTGGCTACATTTTTATTTCTAGTATATTTTATTAGCTGAGAATACACACTCGTGTGTGTGTGTGTGTGTGTGTGTGTGTGTATTATTTAGCCTTAGGCAAATTCTCAGGTTACCCGAAGAATGCAGGCTCTAGTCTAAATTCTAGGAAGCTCTCATTCCCTCTGGGATCTCATGAGCTGAGCCTCCATGCAGTCCTCAGCTTTACGGTTTCCCAAGCTTTTTTATATTAGCACAGCCCAGTGAGTTGGGTTTATGGTATTCAAAGGCTTGCGGTTCTGTAGGAACAGATTCTATCGTGGTGTAAAGGCAGCAGTCAGGGAGAGCATGGCAGCAGCAATGGGAAGCTGTCGGATCACATTTTCATCCTCACAGAGTACAGATACGGGGTCAAGACTCTAAACCCTTAACACGTACTCCCTTCAGAAAGAGTCGACTCCTAGAGCTTACGTAACGTCCACATAGCACCCGCAACTGGGGACAAAGTGTGCAAATAAACTAATGAGCCTATGGCGGTCATGTCTCATTCAAACCACACACTGAGTTTACTTAGGACAATGGCTTTTTTTGGATGTGATCCCAGCACTGCAAAATAAATGATTTCAATTCCTCGAAAGGAAGTTTATAAACTCAATTTCTTTGGACTTTGTTACTGGATTATTATTGTTTTCTTTTGTGGTCTCATGTTTCCTTGGCTTATTTTTATTTATTTGGTTTTTCAAGAAAGGTTTTCTCCGTGTAGCTTTCCTGGAACTTTCTCTGTAGACCAGGCTGGCCTCCAACTCTCAGAGATCCACCTGCCTCTGCTGGGACTAAAGGCGTGTGCCACCAACACCTGGCAGGTTTGTTTTAAATTTTTTTCTTATAAACAGTGCATGGTTTTAATGCATCATGTGGAGACTGGGGGCACAGTTCCCCCCTTTTTATCTTAGAAGCTGTTTTTTCTAAAAAAAAAAAATTATTTATTTATTATGTATACAATATTCTGCTTCCAGAAGAGGGCACCAGATCTCATAACAGATGGTTGTAAGCCACCATGTGGTTGCTGGGAATTGAACTCAGGACCTCTGGAAGAACAGTCGGTGCTCTTAACCTCTGAGCCATCTCTCCAGCCCTTGTTTTAAATTTTATTTAAAATAAACATTAAGTTTCTGAGACAGGGTCTCATGTAGCCCAGGCTGGCCTCAAGCTCACTACAAAGTTGAAGGTGGCCCTGAAACTTGCTCTTACTGCCTCTGCAATGTGGGGCAGGCAGGCATGAGCTATCTATCACATACACCCAGCTTTGGTTTTGTTTCCAAGTCTTTCACTACCGAGTAAGTCTAAGAAACTACACCTCCTCTAGATTAATTGTTTTTAAGTATTTTATTTTTTAAGTTTGTGTTTGAGCCTCTGTGTATGTGTACACAGACATGCTGGTTCAGGCATGCTACAGATCATGTGTGGCAGTCAGGGGCTAACTTGGGTGTGAGTCAGTTCTCTCCTCTGACCATGGATCCTGGGGAGCAATCTTACACGGGTTTCCAGGCTTGGAGGCAGAGGGCACCTTAAGCACTGAGCCATGTTTCTGGCTCCTCTCCAGGCTACACTAACTGCCTTTAAGGAGAGAATGCACAGATGAGCCTTGCCAGGGCCTCTGAGCCTCAGACATTTGCTATGGACCTACCTGCTCCTCACACCTGTCCCGTCAGTTCTCCATCCTGAAAAGCCAGGCAAGGTGTCGTTAGCTTCCTGTTTGCTTTCCCTAGTCTGGGTGCCTTCTAGCACCGTCAAGTTGAGCAACTATCTGCCCAAGATACTTGTAGCCACTATCCATGTGGACATGACTGGGGAGCCAGCCTGACTGATCAAGGGAATGGCATACATAGTAATGGGATGCCCGAGGTCCACAGGTGAGGCATCCCAAGTGGCTTCCTGATGAAGTCTGGAGTGGGCTGAAGGCTCCCTGTCTTTCTTCTCTGCTTCCAGCCTTCTCCGACATTCAGCTACACTGGTCACTCACTATCCTGGTTGGGCCAGTTAGAAGGCGGAGCTTTCTACAAAGGTGATGAAGTGAGTGTTCTCTCTGTGCTCTCTGATGGAGTCTTTCCTGGCACCCTGATGTGCCACTCTGGGTGAGGGTATGTGGTTAAAATGAACTTGTCTTACCTTCTTCAGTGTGTCCGTTCAGAGGTTTCCTGTTTGTCTGTGCTGAAACCGCTTCACTGGATTTCTGGCTCCCCAACAAAAGCGCCACCCATGAGGAGTGTGAGAAATGACGCTTCTAAGGATAATGCTCTGTTGTCTTGCTGAAGTCAGCCTCTCTAAGCTGTTAGGATTCTTGTTACATTTGTTTTTATTATTTAAATTATGCACATGTGTGGGGGCATATACACGTGAGTGCAGTTGCCCATGGAAACCACAAGAGGGCGCTGGATCCCTGGGACGGTTGTGACCTGATGAGGATGTTAGCAACAAAACTCAAGTCCTCAGTGAGGCCACTGTCCCAGTCTACTCTTACATCATCATTATTATTATTATTACTTTTTATTTATTTTTAAAGATTGTATTTATTTATTATGTATACAACATTCTGCTTCCATGTATATCTGCACACCAGAAGAGGGCACCAGATCTCATAACAGATGGTTGTGAGCCACCATGTGGTTGCTGGGAATTGAACTCAGGACCTTTGGAAGAGCAGTCGGTGCTCTTAACCTCTGAGCCATCTCTCCAGCCCCCTCTTACATTATTTTTAAGTAAATAAAATATTTTATTTTCTTCAGAGTGCTGGTCACAGTGGACTTGTTTCTCGGTGGTTCACTGTAAAATCATATAATCACTTTCTAACTTACCACATATACCAGGCACCAGAACTCATTTTTAAAAGACATACAAGAGTAGCATTAAAAAAATAAATTTATTTCAAGTATGAAATAATGAGGAACAAGCACATAAGGAAATTATAAAAATAGCAAAAATAAGAACAGGAATGAAGACATCAGACACAGGGGCTGTCCAAGTTATTAACACAAACATTTTCACACAAGACATTTCTCCAACATTCTCAAAAGACAAAAGCTATGTTCATAACATCTTACAAATGCATCAGCTTCTGAGGCCATCTAGTTTTGTTCCTAAAATCATCTGATTAAAATTGACACAGGTGACAATTACTACTAATAAAACCATGACACAAAATTATATCAAATTCTCACCTGATATATTATCCATAACATTCTCTTAAAATACTGAGAACACCATTAGTTTATTTTGCACTATTACATCATATTTTATCCCTTTTCCAAACAGTGACAAACAGTGCACACATATGCTTTTCAAGCATTAAGTATCCCAACTTTCATCTGTGATTTTCAGGAAATCAATCAACAAGTACAAGATTGTTGTAAACAGCACTGTCAATTTAAAAATAGAAACAGTCGGGGGAGACTGTATTTTTGGTTGTTTTCAACCTGTGACATAAATATCAAAAGAAGTTACTGATTACACAGACTCTGCCTGAACTACCGCAGACTGACTAGCAAGGTTAAAAGTTCCCTGTGTGTACACAGGAGCAGTCACACTGTGTGCTCCATTGTCCATGGAGCTCTTCTCTAGCTAGAGTCCTAAGTTCCTGTGCTCCAGTGATTTGGTCTATTCCATTTTGAATGACATTATTTCTAAAAGATTTTTTTTATTTGTTTGTTTTTACTTTTTCAAGACAGGGTTTCTCTGTGTAGCTCTGGTTGTCCTAGAACTCACTTTGTAGACCAGGCTGACCTCGAACTCACAGAGACCCACCTGCCTCTACCTCCCAAGTGCTGGGATTAAAGGTGTGAGCTACCGCTGCCCAGCAAAACATCTTTTAGATCAGTGGTTCTCAACCTTCCTAATGCTGCGACTCTTTTAACACAGTTCCTTAAGGTTGTGGTGACCCCCTAACCATAAAACTTATTTCGTTCCTACTTCATAACTGTAAGTTTGCTACTGCTATAAATCGTAATATAAATATCTGATATGCAGTCCCTGCAAAAGGGTTGTTCTACTCCCCGAAAACCATTGTTTTGGATCACAGTGAAAGCATTTATTTCATGGATCATGAAAATGCTTCCAGAGAGGTTAAATGATGTGTCCAGGGTTACCATGATAGAAACACACCAAGGACTCAGAATTCCCAATCCTGAGTGATATAAAGTTTTCCTAGTACATTTTCCAGTGTCAGATTCCACATAGCTCATAGCAATTTGATGAAACAGAATATCAAAATAAATCAATGCATATTTTGCATAAATCAAAGATACATCTGCTTCAAGCATATTCATTACATGATTGGCTTTTCTGTGTGCATTTTGATATTATGTAAATTTTTCATAAAATTTACAAAATTACACTATTTAAATATTATTGTCAATAAAATGTCAGAACATCAATGACAATTAATTCTCACTGTAAACAAGACACAGTGGTAGGCACTGTGAAAACTCACTTGGGCCCATTCTCCTTGCCCTGAGCATGTAAAAAGAGAGACCATGTCCACAGAGTGGTGACGACATGCACTCTGTGGTGGAGGAGAGCCTGTTCCCAGCACTCACAGAACACGTGACAACTCTCAAGAGAAACACAGCAGCCAGTATTTCAAGGGCTCTCCACAGAATGGAGACACGTGGGCTCTCTGACGTTATCACAGACTCCTTATCTTAGGTATTGCCAAAGGAAACACAGATGTGATGCAAGAAACCATTAGCTATCCTTAACACAGATGATGACATTTTCTTGAAAGGGAGTAAATAGACAATGGGTGGAAAACTATTCTATTTCAAGCTGCACTGAAAAATACAGGATTACCATTTGTCTGTATGAAGGCAGCACAGGGAGGAACTCCAGCCGATCTTTGTGGGCCTCACCCCTTAGCTCACCAGAGTGTAACAGATTTAATCTGTGTATTCAACTATTGTTTTGTGTGGAACAGAATGTGTCACCGCACTGTATAACAAGAGCACACACGATGGGGAAATCTGAGGGCTCCTCTGGAATCCCGATCCCAGCCCTGTCCTCAAGCGAGTTGGGGCCTCCAGATGGTGTTCAGTGCTCACACTGTGATGTCTGCCACGGTCAGCACAGTGATACGACAGCTAACTGGAAACGCATTGGGCATGCTTATGTAGGAACTGCATAGTCTTATGTGTCTTATGGGAACTAGAGCCCCATAAAAAACAAAACATCCTGAAAAAAGTCAGGAATGTTTTCATAGACACAACACACAACTGAAAATAATGGCATTAGATGACGGTAGTGTTAACACGATGTAAGCAACAATAAAACAAAATAATATTCAGAGTTGAGCCCATAATTTCCACGTAAGCGTCCTCACCGCTCACACGGCTCCCTAGGATGCAGCCACACCCTATGCTGAGGGCCAGGTGCTGTGCTCTCTTCAGAGTGAGGATTCTGACTGCTTGGACAGCATCACCACTCTCGGTTTCTGATCCATCAGACTGTCAACTGTCACCTGTAGAAATAATTGACACTGAAGGGATGTATCACACCTGACATGGAATCTAACAGCCAATCGCTGACTGTCTAACAATTGTTGACGGTCTAACAGCCAATCGAGGACTGTCTAACAGTTAATTGTTGACTCAACAAAAAAAAAAGTTACTGATTAAACAAGAATGGTTTCCCATTTACCCTGTAAAGTCAGAGTCAAGCCATTAAAATGCTACTCACAGCTTTAATGTCGCCGTTCGTGAGTCCCATGTTTATGTTGTGCCTTCTCAGGTCAGACTTGATCAACGCTGAAACACAAGCACCGAGAGTTACACAACCTGGTCACTGTCTCCTTTTCTACCATAACATGTAACACACGGTGGTCACGCTGGGATGGTCAGCCCCACAGCTGCAGCTGAGGAGACCCCTCAGCTAGCGAATACAGCGTGTGGGGCGGGGCTGTAGTAAGGGAAGGAGAGTGGTGACTTTAGAATGTCCTCGTGTGGTCGGCTGCATGGACCACAGTACTAACTGAAACAGGAACACAGTGAATTCGGCTCTGAATACGGAGGTTTGAGATGCCCGCGTCCAAGAAGAAGGTGATAAGACAACTTACACACAAGTTAAGTAATTTATACAGTTTTTATAAGTTCTTAGGATTATTTTATTTTACATATATGAGTGTATGGCCTGCATTTATGTCTGTGCAGTACCAGGAGGCCAGAAGAGGGCATTCCATTCTCTGGAACTAGAGTTAGACTCTTGGGAGCTACCCTTTGAGTGCTGGGAATTAAACCTGGGTCTGCTGAGCCATCTCTCCAGCCCCAGAACTGTCTTTTATGCAGAGTAATGGTATTAAATTTGGAATCGCCAAAATGAAAGGACAGACTCACACCCTAAGAGGAAAACTGTGCTCTGCTTCTTATTCTCATTCTTAACTTCTGCAACGCCATGAAACAGCACGGCCCAGAACGGAATACAGGCAGCACACTCAGCACTCACCTGTCAGTATGATGCCCAAGAACATCCAGGCACAGAGGAAAATGTTTCCTGCCATGGGGTCATAGTCTGACATGAGCTTTCCTTGAGCCAATGTGAACCAAATCCCAAATATCTAAAGTAAAATCCGTGAAATCACTTTTGTTAAGTTTGCTGTTTGAAAACAAGGACACCCCCCTCCCCAGAACCCTCCTTAACCGCCTTTCCTTATGACTGGGCTTCTAGAAACAACCACTGAAAATCAGGATTATTAAACCACAAAGTCAGGCCAAGCTCACTGCTCCCTGACCATAGGAATCACCTTGCTTTCTGTGATTTTGTTTGCTCTTTTTTTTGAGACAAAGTCTCATGTAGCCAGCCTAGCCTCAAACACATTACACAGCTAACACTGGCCTTGGAATCCTGGTCCTCCTGCATCTGTCTACCTAGTGCTTGGAATTGCCGCCCCCAATGTGGCTAAGATGAAGCAGAGGGAGGATTACCTGTGCGGCTGCATTGAGGAGCCCAGAGGACGTGCCCTCAGACTCAGGGTAAGTGATCTCAACAGCAAACTCAAAGCCCAGAGGGAGGTAGCCAGTCATGAAGAAGCTAGAAGAGCAAGACCACAAGGTACTGGGTTATGACAGGGGCAGCCACTTTGGCTGATAAGGCTCATCTATTTTTCACCAAAGGCATACCAAAATAGTTAACTTTTTTTTTTTTTTTTTTTTTTTTTGACACAGGGTTTCTCTGTATAGCTTTGAACCCTGTCCTGGAACTCACGCTGTAGACCAGGCTGGCTTCGAACTCACAGAAATCCACCTGTCTCTACTTTCCGTGTGCTGGGATTAAAGGCGTGCGCCACCACTGCCTGGCCAAACATTTTTGTTATAGTTCTAAGGAATTGTACATTCATAAGTAAATAATGGAACTTTTAGAGTACAAAATATCTAAAGAACTTTTGGAGGGCCTTTTGCATGCTCCTTCAGAATCATGGGGGCAGGTGTTATTTCTTCTACACACCTGACACTTACCCAAGGATCCCACCAGTAACGAACACAACAGAGATGTACTGAAGGTCCAGCGTGAAGGTAAATATGAGCATTCCAACGAAAGACAAAATGTACACTATCAGAGTTGTCTGTCTAAAACAAAGACAAAATTATTAATAGTTTCCCTCTGATTTTCCTAGGGCACAGAGAAAAATGGAAACCACTCTTTCTTATCTGTGGATAATGTAGCTAGCTCAACAATAATCTTTCCATAGAAAATAACATTTTTTTTTTTTTTACGTTTAAAAAGACAAGATAAAGTCTGTCTGGAACCTGGCGCTTCCTCAGGAGGGCTCTTTTTAGCTAGAAACAACCTACAAAGCGGTAGGAAGGTTTGTAAAGCATTCATGTAGGTAGACCATTGAAACACTGCCTCCCTAGCCTTAGGCAGATGTGGTGGTACAATGCTGTCATCCTGGCAGTTGGGCAGCTGAAGCAGGATGATGAGCTCCAAACAAGCCTGAGCTACCTAGTGAAACCCATTCTTTAAAGTCAATATATCTTCACTTATGTACCATGCACAGACCTACTGCAACTTACTTGTAGGTTTTGGTGTAATCCAGCCATAAGCCGCAAAGAATAGAGCCCACCATTCCAGCTACCACCAGTGTTAGCCCAATCCTTCCAGCGTTAACCTCTTCTCCCTAAAACAATTTGACAATCAGATATTTCTAATTCAAAATGGTGGTTCATATTCCTATCCATTTACATGGTTACTGGAAATAATCACATAAAATTAAGCACACAATAGAAAGATTCCCTACATGGGCTACAGTTTTGTTTTTGGAGAGGGTGGTTTATTGAAGGTATTTTAAAACAACAGCAACAACAAAAATGATTATAAAATAATAAATAAAAAAGGAAACATTTTCTGGGTACTCCGTGGTTGTACTTACTTTTCGTTAAGACTCTGAAAACATTTATACATGTGCAAACAGAGAGTAAAGGGCAACACTTTTACATAGTAGAAGTGCCAGCTCCTTTTTAAGAGAGAGGCCAGTCTAACCTTGACATTTAAGCTTACATCCCTTACAAGGTTTTGTGTTTTTCCATATAACCAAATTAAGGTTTGCCACAATGCTAATAATCTTTACTTTCAATGTGTGTTTTGCAAATTAGGTTAAATAGGCTTAATAAAAAGTATGGGAGATAGTAATTTTGGATTGCACTTACACACTAAGTCCAGGGGACCAGAGCAAATGAGAACGGTGTGATGTGCCAGGCATCACACCGACAACTCAGGAATCTGGCCCCTCTAACTGTGAGACCCATTCTGCCTTTTGTATCCTGAGTCTGCTTTCTTCAGCTTTTTCTCTCTCTTAGCTGTGGATGGAATGCTGCCTTTTAAAACACAGACATCAGTCTTTTACATCAACAAGGACCCTAAGGCAAATTATACTATACTGTTAAAGACAAAGTCTGGGTCAAGCATACAATTTAAAAACAGAAGCTTGACAGGCATGGTGGCACATGCCTGTAATCCCAGCATTGGGGAGACAGAGGCAGAAAAGTCATTTCAAGTTCTAGGTTAGCCTGGTCTATATAATGAGTTCCAAACACGCCAGTGTTCCATTAAAACCTCTGTCTCAGAAAGCAAAACAAACAAAACTTACCTCATAATATGTCAAAATCATTTGATTTAATAATGTTGAAACTGAATAAAATGCTCCAGTCATAATACCTATGAGGAAAAGAAGTAAGTTCATCATTCTATGAAACAATAAGGAGCACTACGTAATATGTATAATGTGTAATATGTATAATGTGTAACATGTATAATGTGTAACATGTATAATGTGTAATATGTATAATGTGTAATATGTATAATGTGTAATGTGTATAATGTGTAATGTGTATAATGTATAATGTATAATATGTATAATGTGTAATGTGTATAATGTGTAATGTGTATAATGTGTAATATGCATGATATGTAATGTTCTCAGACCATCAAGAAGAGCAAACACCACCACTGTAGCCTTTCACAAAATGGACAGATGGATGGAACACTATGTTTACGAGAGATCCGTGCTGGAATTTCCCCATGGGCAGGGCAAAGTCGATGAAACCGTCAAGAGGTGGGGCCTAGAACAAGGAGATGAGGCCCAGGGGCTCCTCAGAAAGATTCATTTAGGTCTCATGGAGTGAGTCTGTTATTAGCTGAGGTCACTAAACAGCTTGGCCTCCCTGGCACAAAGTCGTATTTTACCCCTGTCATCATGCTCCCAAGGATTCCTCAGCAGCGACTGAGCAGATGGGACGACGTCGTCTTGAACTTTTCAAAGATACACACCTCTTTTCTTTATAGAATATCCAACACTGGACATTTTGTTGTAGCAGCAGAAACGGAAACTAGGATTTTGTTACATTATTTTGATTCAGGCATGTGGATCAGAAATCATGTCTGCACACGTAACTCTGCATATGGCACCACTCAAGCCAACATTTACTGTCAAGTATCACGAGCTACAGCCAGTGGTGCTCAAAGTGCAGCAGGGCTCAATGACAGGGTTTGCCTGGTATGCATAAGCCCTTGGTTTGGTTCCCAGCACCACACCCCACTAAACAACAAACAAACAACCCCTTAAGGAAAACAAAAAACAAAAAAATATCATTAAAACGTAACAGAATGCTTGTCTCAGAGACCTTACGCTTGAAGCAAAGGCTTATATGGCAATTCATGAGAGAATAAAAGAACACAGAGAAGAATGTACACAGCTGGTTTTCAGGAATGTGCCGTCTCAAAGTCTCAAACCCTGGTGTGCCCTCTGTCGAAGGCACTGGATTGGTAATATAGCTGAGATTTAAACTTATTATGTCATCCTCGTTTACTGTAAAGTGTTCAAGCACGCACAGACCACAGTGAATAATATACTCTCTCGTCACTGATCTTTGTCAGGTGTTACCTCAGTGCCATCTTTGCTTCAGGTTAATTTCCCTCTTCTATGCTTTCTTTTCCAAAAGTACTCCTATTTTGATCTTGGAGTTTTTAGTTTCATATGTGTCTTCATGAATAATTAGAATTATTCTGCATATAAACTTTATAAATAGTGTTCATCTATAACTTGGTCTAACCACTCAACTGTTTGTCTTGTGGTTCATAGTGACACTTTGTATTCTAGTTCATTGGTTTTCTCTACTATGTAATAGTCCATAGTGTGAATGTATTTCAATTCAGTTACCTGTTGTCTTATCAATATGCATTTCACAACCTTCCCCCCAGGTTTTCAATATTTAAAGTGAGACTGCAATTGATATTAAGATTTGACTCCTAAACACAGGGTAGGTTTCTCTAAATATATCTGCAAGTAGAACTTCTACATTCTAGATGTAACACTGCACCAGGATTCAAAAAGCATATAGTACTTCCGAGATCTCCTTTTTTATTATTATTATTTTAAAAACATAGAAGAAAAACAAAAACCCCTTTAGGTGCTTTTGCCTTTAGCTCCACACTTAAGTTCATGATTATGCTATGGAGTGCATGAATCGACCTCACTAATGTTCAAGCCACTAATTTCAATAAAAGAATCCATAGTGCTCAATCAATCAATCAATCAATCAGTGTACATGAAGACGGGTGGCGGTGGCGGTGGCGGCACACGCCTTTAGTCCCAGCACTCGGGAGGCAGAGGCAGGCGGATCTCTGTGAGTTTGAGACCAGCCTGGTCAACCAGAGCGAGTGCCAGGACAGCCTCCAAAGCCACAGAGAAACCCTGTCTCCGGAAAAAACAAAAGAAAGAAAAGAAAAATTCAGTGTACATGGTCACCAGTGAGCACAATGCCACTTACCATAACTGAGCAGCAGCAGAACAAAGGGGATGTTTCTGAACAGGTTCCATATGGAAATCTTGTAGGAGTACTCCACAGGAGGGCTGTCTCGCAGAGCTGCCTGAGCCTGACTTGGTGGCAGCAGAGGCTTTTCCGTGAACACTGGGAACATGTGTGAAAAGGATCATACATGACTAATGTACATATATTACACCTACACACTACACACGATTAAATATCTCCTTTCTTAGTGAGAGGAGAGAATCTAGTTTAGAAGTAGTGAGGTAGTCAAAGTCTTTTATGGCAAAGTTTTTTTTTTTGTTTTCTGTTTTTTTTTTTTTTTTTTTTTTATCTTCACTGACTTCTAAGTGAAGAATAGTTTGGCATTTTCCTTTTAGCTCTCTGAAGTAAAACTCAGAGATCTGGCTAATTCATTTGAACTGAAAAACTACTGGCAATGAGATACCTTTGCCCACTGATAACTCCATTTCTATAATCAAGATCAATGTTTACTATATCAAGGATTTGACTTCTAAATTCAGTCCCTTGGGAGAGCGGAATGCTTGGATTCAGTGACCTTCCCATGTCTCTATTACCAGAGACCCCAGATGTACACATCAGCAAATTCATGAAAAATGTAATTTAGAATTCACAGGTAAAGTCAAAAAGTAGGAGAGAAGCACATGGGTGACGTCATGTTTTCTAAAGGAGTGTAATTCTGTGTTTCCCTCCACCTCCCTCCTCTTCTCTCAGAGAAACCGTTACCCAACAGAGCCCCGCCCCTCCTCCCTGTCATCATTTCCCCTTTTCTCTTCTCCCTTTCACAGCAAGTTCTTCTTGGTTGGAAGAGGCCTACTTTACTTGCAATTTGAAGTGGGTTAGGGCTGATGCCTCTGATTGGAAATTTAAAATTAATACTGATTTTGAGACTCTATACAAATTTTAATAAGCAGAATCTCCAGGATGGAATATGAGACTTTAAACACAGAAATTCCTGGACATTCCCAAATACACAGACATATCTAAGAGTTACGGGGGAGTGGCAATCCTTCTAACGCCCACAAAATGTTGAGTCATCTCTCTATTTGCTGATTAAAAATAAAAAATTGAAGTTTTTGTTGGAAAAAATTATGATGTGACTAAAACCAAACTAAGTATATATACATCTATTCCAGAGCTCAGAACTAGTTCAGGAGGGACAGAACTCATAGGTACTTATTTGTAGCATCCTTACATTGGAGCCTGGTGGACACAAAACTTTAGCTGCTGCAATTCTTCCTCTTCCTTTCTCCCTATCTGATCCTTGCACTGTTAGGAGGCCTCGTGTCTGTCCTGCCAGTCTCTCTGTAGCCTAGTTGGGTAGGAGATATATTTCTTTTTGTTAGCATAGGTAATACGAAATTTTCACAGTAGTAAATCAAGGTTTCAGACTATAAATAAATGTAGCCATGAGTCTCCAGTAAATCTTAAATATCTTTCCAAGGTTTTAATTTACTATGGCAAAACAAATCAAAATGAACCAGATGTGGATTAAAACTTACATAAATTAAAAACCATCCCCACCAGTCTTTAGCTCCATTCAGTTATAAGTATCATCCTCTAGTTCCAGAGAGATGAACTATCTCTTGGCAAATGTAACCCGTACCTACCAATGATGTACCGTTAGAAGGGCAGACTTCTGTACCCACTGGCTACACAACATTAGAGGGGCAGACTCAGTGCTACATGAAGCTCTGGCTGTCCTGGAACCCGCTCTGTAGACCAGGCTGGCCTCGAACTCACAGAGATCCACCTGTCTCTGCCTCCTGAGTGCTGGTAAAGAATCTTGAGGCATAAGAACCAACACGTGGTGTGCATCCTCCCACGTTTTGGTGCACGTCTGCCTCACAAATGAGAGGCGAGATTCTCCAAGAATAAGGAATTCGTGTGGATTCAGTGGAAGGGTAGGGTCAGTTGCTAGGATTCCCAGCAGGTTCCATCCACATACACACCCCTCAAGGACAAGGAAGGCCACACAAGGTGAATCTTTAAGGAAGTCTTTGAGGGAGACTGATGAATTCAAGTTTAATGTGTCATGTTACTAAAAACTGCTAAGTATAGACATAAATTAACATGGATTTGGTTGAACTTTTAAGTAATTATCAGTAGAATTTAGAAGGCTGTAAGCTCATCTCTTTTAGTAAATAAGACACCTCAAGCAAGAATTTGCAAATTCAGTTTTCTTCCTCAGCAAATATATCTGACGATGACACAAGTTGCCTTTCTATTTAATGCCACAATTTCCAAACAATAATAATAGTCTCTTGCTTTTTTTTTTTTTTTTTTTTTTGAGACAGGGTTTCCTGTAGCCAAGGAGAACCTTGGACTCCTGATCCTCCAGCCACCGTGATTAATTTTAGGTTGCTTTTATACTGTGTCTAGAGTTATAAGACTAAAAACGTAGGACACTAAGACAGACTGAAAACAAGCCCTTCTTATTCCATTGTTTCTACACCTCCAGTTCTATTTCCACTTTCAACCCATAAGCCACAAGTACATCAATAATTAATTAGATATATAAATAGTTCAATCTTTAATTTCTCAAACTACAAATGATAATAAACCAATAGTCATACCTATTCTATTGTTCTTTCTCCTGTCTTTGAAAACTCAAAAACCTACTTGTAATAGTTTTTATATAGATATACATATCATGTAAAAAAAAACTTCAACTAGAGATATTTTTTAAAATTTTATTTTTATTTTAGACTTATTTTATGTGTATGAGTGATTTGCCTGCATGTTTTTATGTACACCATTAATGTCTGGTGTCCATGGAGCTCAGAAGAGGGCATCAGATTCTCTGGAGCTGGAGTTACAAGTGGCTGTGAGATAGCTAGCTAGCTACATGTGCATGCTGGGAACTGAACCTGGTTCTCTACAACAGCAACAAGTGCAGGAGTGCTCTTCACCTCTGAGCTGTCTTTCCATTGACGATTAATTAAAGACATTTTAACTTTTAACTCCTTGTGTATGTGTGTCTTGGGTTTTGTTCATGTGATTGCAGTGCATACAGAGGTCAGAAATAGAAGTCAAATCCCCTCCCTGTAGCTGGAATTACAGGATGCTGTGAGCCACCCAATGACACGGGTGCTGGGAACAGATTCTGGGTCCTCTGCAAGAGCCACCTCTCCAGTCTTTCTATTTATGAAGATGTCTTATGTAATTAATCATTCATGTCTGTGAAGAGAAGTTCAACTTAACTGAAGATTCAATAAATGGTTGAAAGACATTTTGTACTTAAACCTACTGTAAGCACAAGACCCATTTCTCTGGAGTGTATAGAAGCAGTATTTCCCGCCTCGTCAAGGGAGCGAAATACACCAACCGGAAAAGCAGATTTAAGAGGCTCACCAGTATAGATTTCTTTTAAAACTTTGTTAAAATACTAACAGTACAAGAAAAACTTGCCCTTTCAGCAGTGTGCACAGTACAAATATGCCACTCCCCGGCTAACTGCAAAGATAAAGATTGAGAAGCCAACCACACTCACTGGCATACTTCAGATGCCACTGAGAGAACATTCCGTTCATTATCGAAAGGGCAACTACAGATGTGGGTTGAGCTTCCTATACCTGATCCTGCAGCTCACCTACCCAGGTAATCGGCAGATATTTCTCTGAAAACGCAAACTTCATATCTGGAGATCACAAAATATTAATAATCATAGCAAGGTAAAAGTTTAATATGTAAATCTAAAGCCTAAAGAGATACTGAGTGTCTAACTCAGGCACTACTCCAGTTACAGCAACAGCAATGCATTTTAGATATACCTTGCCTATCTTCTCCCCTAAAATCAAAATTGCTTCCCCTTAAAAACAAACTAAAAAAAAAAAAAAAAAAAAAAAAAAAAAAAAAAAAAAAAAGCAGACCTTCCCAAAGCTTCTTCCAAGCTGGTGATGGCTGCTTGCAGCTGACTCTGACTGACTCCTTCAAAAGACAGGCCCAGACGAGAGGACTCAGGGACGGATGATGGCAGCCGGGCTTTGCTGAAGTGGCCTAACAAGCAGACAGTTGCCACAGTTTGAAATTCTGAACAGCTCATGCTGCCCAGGCTCATTCACAGGTCAACAATTTCAGACCCAGTTAATCTTAAACTGGGGATCCCTAGGGGAATTTCCTATGAAGGGGAAGGTGGTAGCCCATTTGCGTCATTTCAAAGCATGACGGGAACTAGCTGCAGGCTTGGTAAGTACAAGATGCACACCACACACATGAATATGGGCGGGAAGCCAGGCAGCGCGTCTGAAGTGAGCACTTGCCAAGTTGAGTTAGTAAAAAGGCAAATGGGATTGATTAGTCTTCAGACCCTTTAGAATGTTTAAAAAACAAAACAAAACATGGAGTTACCATCGCATATCCCTAGAGCTGTTCCGTTCAGTACCTGGGCGAGACATTGCATGGCAAGAACAAAACAAACAGCATTGGAGACACCATCAGCAAAACTTTGCAGGGTTAGTTATTCTCAAATATTTGTCATGCATTTATCTAAGCCTTAGGACAAACAATTCACTTACCAATTGCTGTTAAAAAAAATAAAAACGTGGAGATAAATGCTGTTCCATAAAACATGGTGTTGATGTTATAAACCAGAAGGTCTGTATCATTCTGTGTGTTGGGCACTAAAACAGGTGGCAACAAAAAGCCAACTGCAGCTCCAAGCTGTAAAATAAACAGTCCCATTAGCAGCTATTAATAGGAAATAAAGAGTATATGTTGCATCTAACAGAACATAAAGAGAAAGAGTAGTAAGTTTAGAGATGCTCTGTAAACCCTAAAAAACCCATTCTAATGTTACCTTTACTTTTGTAAAGGGAAAACTTGCCAAACCTCTCCCCTATATCTGATAAGGCATTAAAAAAACAACATGGGGAAAATATTTCCAAATCATATTTGATGAGGAACTTGCATGCAGAATAAAGAACTTTTATAACCCAACAGCAAAAAGGTGAAAAGACGTTTGTTTTTCCAAAGAAGACACACAAACAGCTAAAAAGAACATGGGGAAAAGTGTCAACACCTTGTTGTTAAGGGAAATACAAATCAAAATTACAATGATACTCCATCTTATATCCACTAGGATGAGTATGATTACAGTAACAGAAAATAAGTATTTACACCAGGTGGTGGTGGCACACAGCCTTTAATCCCAGCATTTGGGAGGCAGAGGCAGGCAGATCTCTGGGAGTTCGAGACCAGCCTGGTCTACACAGTGAGTTCCAGGACAGCCAGTGTTGTTACACAAAGAAACCCTGTCTCAAAAAACAAAAAGAAAACAGAAAAGAAGTGTTCACAAGAATGGGAGAAACTGGAGCCCTTGTAGACTGTAGGTACAAATGTAAAATGATATAGCCACTATGGACACAGTTTGGTAATTTCTTCATAGATTTAACACAGAACTGAAATGATGTTTAATTTCCACTTGTAGGTACATGCCCCCAAACTAAAATCAGATGGTCAAATAAACTATACACAAACACTCACAGCAACCTCATTCACAGACCCAAAACATGGTAATAACCTAGGTTTTCATCTGGCATGTTCACATACTAAAGTATATTCATCTACAAGAAAGAATGAAGTCCTGAGATAGTCTGTATCATGGACTTTGAAACAGAGAACTGAGTCATACAAAAAATACACATTATATGATTTCACCTATATAAAATGTTCAGCATAGACAAATTCATATATGTGGTGACACATTAGAAAGGTTTTGTAATTCACAGTAAACACTGAAGTACTCTGGGAAACCACTGTATTTTCAAAAGTTCTCTCTAGAGACCTGAAAGGTTTAAGAAAGAGCTGCTGATCAGGAACCAGACACACTTTTACCTTTGGAAAATGATTCCATTCTTTCAAGTTTCGATTTCTTTATCTATCAAGTGGGGAAGCTGACAGCTCCTAACCTTACAATGTTAAGCTGGATGACACATGCACAGAGATCACTGTAACGACACCAAGCTCTTAGTGACTGTATGATGCTTCTGAATATAAGTATGCATGACCACTCCATAACTGGGGCTGGAAATGCATGTTTTGTTGTAATGAACAACTGTACAGTTACAGGAGCTAAGGAAGGAATGAAAACCAGGAGAGAAGAGGAAGACCCAGAAATGTCCTGACAAGGGGAAGCCCACCTATAAGTAAATGTTTCCATTTATTATCCATAAAATTGATGCTTGGTAGATATGGAGTTGATAATATTTTTGTTATGATCAATGAAGCATTAATCTTGAATGTAATTTAGAAACAAAAATATCTTAGGAAAACATCCGCAATCCAAATATAAAGCAACAACCACTCAGGTATCAGTAATAAATCATTTTGAATACACAGCAATTACAGTTTAAGTGACCCTTTCTTCTGCATTTTTAGAGAAAGTAAGTAAATCTGACAAAATAAGCACACACATTCAGTTTTTTGGGGGTATTTTAGACCACGATGTTGACCCAAATGAGACTTGAAGTAAGAAAGTAACATTTTCTGGTTACATAGCAGCATGTAGCAATATATGTATAACAAGGGGTATGGATTATTTTTTAAACTAGATTTCTTTCAACTGGATGAATACTAAATATCCTTTACAATGGTAACTTTTACTGGTGTTACAGTGCCCTCTACTACGAACTTAAATTACAATAAGAGAACTAGCCTGAAATTAATAAATACAAACTAGTGTGGTGGCTCATTCCTGTGTTTGGGAGGCTCAAGAGTTTGAAGCCTGCCAGGAGTATACAGTGAATTCCAGGACAGCTCCCCAGAGTGAAAGAAACACTATTTCTAAATAAATAAAAAAATAAATCGTGCTCGAGTGTGTGCCCACACATACAAAAAACAGACCTTTAGCCTAGTATTGCTTCTGGAATTCTAGTGGCATTTAAATTTATGATGGTGGGGGAAACAAGGTCAATTTTTATTGGGGTGGGGTGTTCGAGACAGGGTTTCTCTGTGGGTTTGGAGGCTGTCCTGGCACTCGCTCTGGAGACCAGGCTGGCCTGGAACTCACAGAGATCCGCCTGCCTCTGCCTCCCGAGTGCTGGGAGCAAAGGCGTGCACCGTCACCTCCCTACGAGGTTATTTCTTAAGGGAGCCTTGGCTAACGAAACCACCAACCGTTCCACGATCAGCGATTTGCCTTCCACTGACTGACTGTTACGAGCTAATAACTGAGCTCGGTAACACTGCCAAGTCTCTGATTTCCACCAGAGCAGATACTGTGAACATCCACTTACACCTGTTCGGTACGGACCGGGCTGGGCTCACTGCTAAGACAATTAAATCGGGGCTGTCCCAGAGACAGACAACATGGAAGCAAACTTCCCAGAGCCGCACACCTTCCCTCTGCAGGGGTGACCGTGCGTGCCTGTGTGTGTGTAAGCCAGAGGGCAGCCTTGGCTGCCCTTCCTCAGAGCTGTGCTCCTCACCTGTCACTGCTGTCTGTCACTGCCGCCCGGGAATAAGCACAACCTGCAGCCACCCCCACCCCCCAGCCCGGCTTTCCCGCGGGGCAGGCGCCGGGTCTGCACGCTTCGTCGCCCCGGCCCCGCCCGCTCGCCTGCCCGCTCGCCCGGCAGCATCCCAGTCGCTGCGGTCTTTATTTACCTGATTGCCCAGCACCGCGGTGGCGCAAGCCGTGGACACCTCCTTCGGTCCAAACCACACGGAGGCGATGCGGGAGGGCAAGCCCAGGATGAAGACCTGGGCCACGGAGCACAGGCTCTGCCCCAGCATGGTGACCCAGAAGAGGTGCGGCCGCACGCTGCCGCACTTGACCCAGGAGCCCAGGCAGTTGAGGCCGGAGCCGAGCAGCGCGGTGAGCCGCAGGCCGCGCGTGTCCAGCAGCCAGGTGGCGGGGAAGATGAGCGGCACGTAGGCCAGCATGTACACCATGGACAGCCAGTTGACGTGCAGCGCCGACACGCCGTAGAAGCCCTCGAACACGTTGCTGATGATGCTGTACTGGATCCAGTGGAAGGCGTTCACCAGCGAGTACGCGCTGAAGACCAGCAGCACCGCGAAGCGCCGCGGGGACAGCGCCGTGCGCGCCGAGCGCCTGGGCACCGGGCCGTCCTCGCCGCCGTCCGCCGGCAGCAGCCGGGCCTGGGTCTCCTCCTCCGCCGCCAGCGGGCCCCGCGCACCGCCGTCCGGGGCTGCCGCGATCGCGGGACCGGGCCCCGGGCCTCCGTGCTCCGCCTCGGGCCCGCCGTGCGGCTCCGCGCGCGCCTCCCCGTCCGGGGCGCCCCTCAGCACCGGAAGGTACCCTTGGCCAGCGGGTGCCCGGGCGCCGCGGCCGGCCCCTCCTCGTCGTCGGGCCGCGCCATGCCTCCCGGCTCCCCGCCCCGCCCCCGCTACGCGCCCGGCCGGCTCCACGCTCCCACCCGGCACGGAGGAGCGCTCGCCCGCCACGCCAGGCGCTCAGTGGAGCTGCGCGCGCCGCTCCGGGGCCGTGGGGCTCCCCGCCGGCAGGCCCCGCCCCCAGCGCATCGCGGGGTGACGGCCCGCGGACCAATCGCGGCACGCCCCCGCAGTCCGCACAGCCAATCAGGGAGTCGCCGGGCGGAGGGGCGGGGTCAAGCGTGCGGGGAGGAAAGGGGAGCCCGAGGCGGGCAGGCGGGCGGACGGGCGGGCGGACGGGCGGGTGGGCGAGCGGTGTTCCCGCTCGGGCGCGGTGATCCTGGGGCTGTCCTGGAGGGAGAGCGCCGCCGCCGAAAGCGGTTTCCGCAGGAGCAGGCCCCTGTGCGGCCGGAAGCCGCCCGCCTCCGTGCGCCCAGCCGATGAAGGTGATGGGGCAGGGCGAGTCCCGCCCGCCTCGTCTTCCTCCCAGGCGACCAGGGCCGCAGGAGCCGGGAGCTCCGGAGGGCTTGGGGTCTCCCGGGGCTGCGCGCAGTGTCAGAGTCAGCCTGCTTCTCTGTGGGATGCTGTGTGCAAACACAGGGTGCCGGGCGTTAGATAGACCCGGCCGGCCTGCCTTCCTCCCTCCCTCCCGCGGGTTTTTAAACAAGGTCTCTCTTTGCTGCCCTGCCTGGCCCGAGACTCAGTGGAGACAAGGTTGTCCCTGCTTCCTGGGTGCTGGGGATAAAGATGTGCGACACCACCCTACCCTGCGCCACACCAGGCCTGCCTGAAATCTGTTTCATGGGCAAGCCTGGCTGTGGCACTGATGAACTCACAGTGCCTGGGTTGCCGTGAATTTATTTAAAAAAAAAAAAAAAAAGTGAGTTAGCCGGGCGTTGGTGGCGCATGCCTTTAGTCCCAGCACTCGGGAGGCAGAGGCAGGCGGATCTCTGTGAGTTTGAGTCCAGCCTGGTCTACAGAGCCTGGTCTACAGGATGGCCAGGACTGTTACACAAAGGAACCCTATCTCAAACAAGTCAAAACAGGGTTGTGGGTTTTTTTTTTTGGGGGGGGGTTCGAGACAGGGTTTCTCTGTGTAGCTTTGGAGTCTATCCTGGCACTCGCTCTGGAGACCAGGCTGGCCTCGAACTCACAGAGATCCGCCTGCCTCTGCCTCCTGAGTGCTGGGATTAAAGGTGGGCGCCACCAACGCCTGGCGAGTTGGTTGTGTTTTCAAGACTCAAGACAACTTAAGTATTCATCATTGTCTGGTTAATGCTCTCAGGTACGGTGGATCGCTCTGTGTGAAGGCTCAAAAAGAAACCTGTTCAAGCTGGGCACAGTGGCACATGCCAGTAGTCCCAGTTACTCGGGGGTAAGGCAGAAGAATCATACAGTCCCACAGATTTAAAGGCAGCCTAGGCCACACAGCAGGACCACATTTGAAAGTTTTATTTGAATTTTTTGTTTTTGTTTTTGTTTTATTTTGGAGTCTCATATATCCTAGACAAGCCTTGAGCTTGCTTGCTGCCCCGGCCTCCCAAGTGCTGAGATTGCAGGCGTGAGGCACCGTGTTCAGTTTTTTGCAGTGTTGAGGAGCAGCCCCAGGGCTCTGTGCATACCAGACAGCCACTCTACCAGCCACATCCCAGCCCAACCTGTTTCTAAAAAAAACAAAAAACAAAAGTCCTCAGAAAGGGATCCAGGGATTGAATGTTGTGTCCCTTTCTAAAGTCGCCTAGCCAAGCAAACATGCGGATTCTTTGTAAACTCTCTCCCTTTCCAAAGTCCCAGCCTGCAAAGTATATTAGAGGTAATGTCCCCTGACCTGGTGGAACTGGAGGTCCTCTCTTACTAGATCTGCATGATAGAGGGGTCTCTTGTCTCCTTATTAACAGGGTTAGTTGACGTTTGCCTAGGTTTCTGGCACAGCCGATCAGCTTTAATTTCCCTCCACAGTTGTCTGTGTTGCTCTTGTTCTCATGCACCGTCCCCATACATAACACAGTTCTGTTTATAGTGCTATAACCATACGTGGAGCCTACCTACGTAGGGGAGGCTGCAGGAGCAGGGAAGGGCATCATAGCTAAAGTTAGGCTGTTGTGCCCAAATTCTGAACCCCCAAATCACCAAGAGGCCCATTTTGATGCAAAAGCAATGAGTCTTTTATTGCAGTGGTTTAACGAGCTGACCCCATTACTTTCATTCACCCACCTCAGATGGCTGCGTAAAGACCCTGAGAAACCACGAGGGCAGCGTAAGGGAAGTGTTAGAGGTACACAAAGTCTCAGGATTGGTGTGCTCCCAGCTTGGATGACCTGCCCTGTGTTGATAGGTCAACTGGTTGTTACGGCCCATAGGCCCTCCCAGGGCGGTTGCCACGCTCTGCACATCATCACTGTTGTGCACGTGTATGTAAAACACACCCAGAGCTGTAAAGCCCAGCCCCGCTAGCTAACTTCTGATTGGATCCTTGCCACAAGGTGGGCATCTGACCTCCTAGTGACCAAGGCATGACCAGCAAGGTCATACAAGCACCTGTTAGCCTGTCCTGGCTGCCAAAACGGGGGTTTGTCCCTTCATTCCCCCCTTCTTGAAGTACCGTGACAGGACTCAATCCTGCCTGTTAGGGGCTCAAAGCGGTGTTAACCGGCCCTGCCATTAGCTGACAGATTTTTCTGAGGGAGTGATGTTTGCATCTGTTGTCACAGTGTCCCCTATGTAAGGGAGATTCCTTTTGACTTAGCATTTTAACCAGGGAAAATGGGCAATGTATTCTTCCCCATGCTACTTCCTGCTGACTTTGGGACACAGTTAGGGACCCAAGAGGGCTGAAGTGCTAGTCAAAAGCATAAAGGGAGTTCAGGCAATGAGGAATCTAGCAGGAGCAGCTGGTTGGCAGACTCTGTTGAAGAGGCAGGGGGTGTCCACATCAGCTGGACTGGTTCACATCCACACCACGTCCAGGGCTCAAAGTCCTTGGGTTGTCAGCAACTGATAATCAGATGTGTCTGCCACAAGCAGAAACCTGTTTAAGACATGTTTAAACTGGGAACAGAAGTTAAAACTTATTTAATTGGAACTCTTTAGACCCCTAGTTTTAGTGATCAGGAAGAGTGGGAGTTCCAAGACCAGGGCGAAAATCCCATCCTTAGGAACAGACAAGTGGGATAACATAGGTTGTACTTATCTGGAGTCTTTTTTACTTGTGAGAAGTGGATCCAAGCTTTATGACTTTTAATCCTCTGAAGGTACATATTCATATACCCACTCTGAAGGTACATATTCATATACCCACTCTGAAGGTACATATTCATATACCCACTCCCCCACCCCACCCCACACACAAGTGTGTGTGGTTAGTGTTAAATTTTTGCTTAAATTAGAAATAAGGAAGAAAAGAGGTGGATGAGGCATAAGACTGAGAGACATATTAGACATATTAACCAGTTTATTATAGGCCCAGCAGAGTAGGGAGACTAAAGGAGAAGAGAAACAGGTTTAATGGCTGACCACCATGGCCAGTTGCCTTAGAGAGAGAGAGAAGAGAAGCAGCAGACAGAGAAGAGGAGAAGAGTAGAGAGAGTAGAGAGAAGAGTAGAGAGAGCGTAAATGGGCAGGGACCTGTCTTTTAAAGGGTCCTCTGCACCTGCGTGCAGACTTAGTTCCCATGGAACCCTGGGCTGATCAAGGTACTGCCTTTTCCGCCAGGTAGCGAGAGCAGGCCAGCATAATACCTGAACCTTTCAGTTAGAGTTAGGGTTATGTATAAATTTTTGAGGCAGAGTCTTTCTACAAAGTCTTGACTGTCCTGAAACTCACAATGTAGACCAGGCTGGCCTCAAATTCACAGAGATCCTCCTCCTGCTGCTGCCTCCTCAGGGCTGGGATCAAAGGTATGCACCACCTCCACTGGCTAAGTAGACCTAAATTCAACCTTTAGTTTTCACTAGCTGTGTGACCTGAGGCACTTTACATAACTGTTTTGTAATACGATGGCAGAATCCTCTGTGGGACTATTATGATGATTAAAAGATTGAACAAGACTTGGTATGTGGTAGGATTTCTCAGTTTAGATCGTAAGAAATCTAGTGTAGTGGTGAAATATCAAGCCTCAAAGAAGGCTAGGATTTAAATCCTAGCTTTTTCATTTTTGGGTATACGGCCTTGGAATAATTTCTTCTCTCTCTCTCTCCCTGTCTTCCTCCCTCCCTCCCCCTTTTCTCTCTGTCTGTATCCCTGCCCCCCATGTGTATGTGTGTACATGTATGTGCATGTCTATGTTGCTATAAAATAAGTTAATACTGATGACATTGCCATGAAAAATAAACGATTAGTAAATACCAGACATTCTAGGAGAGCCTGACCTCTTCCTATATTAATATTCAGTAAATGTTATCACTATTATCTACTCATATGTTTCTCACATCTTATTCTTTCTATTAATTTAGGGTTGACCCCAGCTTGTCTAAGCCTGCTTGGATTTTCAATTGTTCAGACCAAGCACTTTCCAACTGCGTTTATAATAGTGGGGTCCATCCCTAGTGGGTGTCTTCAGGGCACTCCTGAATGAGGCACTCGGTGGCTTATCTAACAAGCTCATTGCCTAACAAGGGATACCTTTCTTTTATCAGAGGCAATCAGCACTTGGATAGACCACCATTTTCCTTACCTCAGCAACCACATGATTACCAACATTGCCCCCACCCCCACAAGCATTAAAAACTTGTCTGAACATGTATATTGTGGATATGATTCCTGAATTCAACAGAATCCTCAGAAAACTGAGCTGTGTGATATCTGAGATTTCTTCTGACATCGTTGCTATATGCAAAGTAAAATAAGATACTTCTACTGGAAGAATTAGATATTAGATTCATATGCCTGTTCCTGTTAGATCCATAAGCCTGTTCCTATTAGATTCATATGCCTGTCCAGCAAAGCTCCATGAAGATAGGGCACAGAGAAAAAAGAAAACTCAGCAACATCTCTTTGGAGTTGTGTTCAACTCCTTTAACCTTGACTTTCCTGTCTTGAGGTAGTTACTTATTAACTAACATAGGCATGAGTCACACTCTATACCATATGTTAGGGTATAGAATATGACATGAACCTTAACTTCTGTTGGAAAGGACACCACTGAGAGCACCGCTTGGCCAGGAGTTGAGATCAGATTAACTTATAGCCTGAGTGCTAAACACCAAGCTGTAGAGATTTGAATAGTAACAGTTTAGTCATATGGAACCTGACCAGCACCTGGGAGTCAAGGTCCAACGTAGTAATATATTATTTATGATTTATTAAACCTTGACTGAGGATTCAGAAAAGCAAAGTCAGCTACAGGTCATAGAAGCCAAGGCACACACCTCTAATCCCAGCAGCCAGAAGCTAGGAGGTGGTGGTACACACCTTTAGTCCTAGGACTCAGGATTAAGAGGGAACCAGATCTCTGTGAGTTCAAAGCCACCAGATCTACATGAGATTGAATCAGTCTAAAAGAGAATTATAGCTCACACCTTTAATCCCAGGACTCATGACAGGTATATAAGACAGGACAAGGATTCTGTAGGAGGCATTCATTCTCCAGCCATGCCGAGGAAAGGTTACAGTCTGAGACTTGGTGAAGAGTTCATACATGTGGATCAGCCCTTTCAGCCTGAGCTAGAGGTGAGAGCTAGCTGCCAGCTGCTTTGCTTTTCTGATATTCAGCATGAAGTTTGAACCCCAATATCAGCCTCTGGGTCATTTATTTTTCATGTTAGAAGTGATGTGGCTGTTCTTGAGCAAAGGTTTCCCTGCAGTCCAAGAAACTCAGAGGACAGGGCACAAGCCAGAACAATGCTAACAGACATGCGGTCCATTCTGCTTTGTGGGGAATGGACAGATTCACCTTGCTCTGTCTGCCTGAGCAGCGGCGGCTACGCCATTCTGCTTCACAAAGAGGTGGCAGGTCCAGAATTTAAAACCCCCTACGTGCACTCTTTTCACTCCTTGATGAGACAGTTTAGCAGGGCCCATATATCCACTTTCTACAACAAAAATAAAAAATCTTCGGACTTTCCCCTCCTGTGTTTTGTTTTTCTTCCTCTTTGTGCTTCACAGTGGTTGGAGTTGTCAGTGTGGTGAATGAGAACGCAGCATCCTTCCGGATCACATCTGGGGTCAGCCATTCCGCACTTGTTAAACCTCACCGTGAAGGTGACAAGAATCGTTCAATCTCTGTGAGACCAACTTCACATTCCTCTCAGCATTTTAATTCTTTTCAGGGTTAAACATGTGGTCTATGCTCCCCTAGAGATTCTTAAATATAATGACTGATTTATAACGAGGCAAACTTAAGCGGTGTTATGCTGTAGCCAGCTTGCACAGGCTTTGGAGAACTGACCGATTTTGCCTCTAGTGAGATCACTGTTGGTAGATTAAAATTATCATCCATCATGGGGCTATTGAGATGGCTCACCCGTTAAAAGCACTTGGTCTTGAAGAGGACCCTGGATCTAAGCACTCACATGATGTCTCACAACCATCTGTTTCCATGGGATCTGAAGCCTTCTTCTAGCTTATGTAAGCACCAGGCAAGATAGGGCAAAGTAAACTAAAGCTAAAACATATTTCTACAATGGAGATGGGAAAATGCTATATTTAATTACATTTAACAAATGCTACTGTTGAACACTACCAAAAGCCTAAGAAAACAAATCATCTGTTATGGTTTGAATCATGAATATTCTCCCCAAGTCTTGTGTGTTAAAGGACATAGTCTTCAGCTGATGGTTGTGTTGGGAGGTGGAGAAACCTTTAGGGGCCTCAGCCCCTTTCTTTCTCTGCTGCCATGGAGTGAATGCTTTACCCAGCCTCATGAACCCCAGTGTCACATCCTACCCCATCACAGTTCCAAAGTCATGGGGCCAACACATGGCCTGAACCTCTGCAATCATCAAGCTAAACCTTTTCCCCCTTTTACCACAGTCATGGAAAACCTGACTATCATACCGTCTAAAATATTTAAAGTAGAAGTTACAAGTTTAGTAAGTTCAAACTTAGATCAAAATGTATTCTTTTTCTATGGGGGTGGGGTTTGAGACAGGGTTTCTCTGTGTAGCCCTGACTGTCCTGGAACTCACTCAGTAGACCAGGCTGGCTTTGACGTCAGAGATCCGCCTGCCTTTGCCTCTCGAGTGCTGGGATTAAAGGTGTGCACCACCACCATCCAGGTCTTTCACAAATTTTAATTGCTTCATTTGAATTGATCAAAACTTGCACTCCTTCCTAGCCCCCTTCCCCATTGATGAAGGTATTTTAAAAAAAGATTTATCTTTAATTATGTCTGTGTATGGTTTTTTGTATATGGGTGCTGGTACCCAAGGATGCCAGACCAGGGTGTTGGAGGCCCTGGAGCTGGAGTTTCAGGTGGTCATAGTCATCTAACATAGGTGCTGGGAACTGAACTCAGGTCTTCCGCAAAAGCAATGTTTCCTAACACCTGAGCCATCTCTACAGCCTTATTTGGGAGTTTGTTGTTGATTTTATTGCTTGGAGATGGTCTTGGGGGGAGGAGTTAAGATACAGAATGACATACATGGCATTCAAGACACCCTGAGTTTTACAATAAATCAACTGCTCACTCTCCCGCTATAGTAGCTGATGTCTTCATTGCCAAGTTTGTGCTAAAACAATTGTGCAACCTCTTTATTCTTCTCTTTAGAGTTCACTACATTGGAATTAATCTGGTAAAGCCTTGGAGAAGGAATTGGGCAGGCAAAAGTAGACTTTCCATCTCCTTGCCTACCCCTGGCCAGTCCAAAGCATGTCCCCAGAGGAGCCTAAGGCGTCTGCTTGTGTAGAGTTGAGAGAATGAGTATTCCCTAAAAGCTGTATTTAGAGGGACTGCCAGATGGAGCTGGGCCACAAGAAGTCAGTCACCTAATCCAAAGAGGTCTTTGCAAAGGGGAGAACAGGATGAAGCCCAGAGATCAGCCGAGTAAGCCAGCCATTCTGAGATGAAGACAGAGAGTGGAATGGAACAACTCCCGGGTGATGAACAAGCAGTGGCAAGCCGTGGGCGTGCGTGCTCACACACACATTCTTTCCATGAAGGAGACCGTGAAGAAGGGTTGGTAAGGCCTTTGTAGCCTCAGGAAGGAATGTGGTGGGGGAACGGGGAAGAGTGGGTCACAGAGAAGTGGACTCAGTGACATCACCTCAACTTCACTCAGGAGAGCTCCCCCGATAGTGAGAGAAGCCGGCTAGCAAGAGTAGAAATGGCATCTCAGGGAGACTGGGGATGGCTACAAGGTAAAGGACATAGTCTGGGGCCAAACTAGGTAAGGCCTTGACCTCCAGTCTCAGCTTTATCCTCGTAAAGAAGCACGGACGTCCTTGACAAGGGCAGCGGAGTCAAACACAGGTGGTCTGTGAGAGGAACTTGAGGAAGAAGAGAAGATGCTCAGATGCTCAGTAGACAGTAAAACACATGACCAAATTTTGGCCTGTGCTTACTGAAGGGTCCACGTTGTTCCCATAAATATTGGGAGAAGCTTGTATAGCTCTCACAGGACAGCATATGTGTTTATAAGCTCACTTGTCTCCAGAGCGACTTGAGGAAACATGCAAACAAGTCATACATGTCCCTTCACAGTCCTGTTATATATACAATACTATTTTAGTACTAATAGTCATATTGGTATCTCAGGTAATTATTAGCTGTTTGGGACAGAAACCATCTAAAATCATATTTTTAAAAAGCTTCTTATACTGCTTATTTTAAACGTTTTTTATTGTTTTGTTTTGTTTTGTGTTTTTTTTTTTTTTGAAACAAGGTCTTACTATTTGGCCCAAGCTGGCCTCAAACTCCTGCGTCTTGTCTCAACCTACCAAGTGCTGGGATCACAGGTGCGCTGCACCACACACAACTCTCTTAAGTCATCTAGCACTGGTCTAGCCAGGAATGCTTGGGAGCAATTCAGTGAATGAGTATCCTTGGCACAGCAGTGGACATGTGCTAGCTAGTTTTATGTCAACCAGACACAAGCTAGAGTCATCTGAGAGGAGGGAGCCTCAATGGAGAAAATGTCTCCATAAGATACAGCTGTATCTATGTCTATAGGGCATTTTCTTAATTAGTGATTGATAGGGAGGGCCCCGCCCATGGTGGGTGGTGCCATCACTGGGCTGGTGGCACTGGGTTCTGTAAGAAAGCAGGCTGAAAGCCGGGCGTTGGTGGTACACATCTTTAATCCCAGCACTCGGGAGGCAGAGGCAGGCAGATCTCTGTGAGTTCGAGGCCAGCCTGGTCTCCAGAGCAAGTACCAGGACAGCCTCCAAAGCTACACAGAGAAACCCTGTCTCAAAAAACAAAAAAAAAAAAAAAAAAGAGAGAAAGAAAAAGAAAGAAAGAAAGAAAGAAAGAAAGAAAGAAAGAAAGAAAGAAAGCAGGCTGAGCAAGCCATGAGGAGCAAGCCGATTAGCAGCTCCCTCTATGGCCCCTGCATCAGCTCCTGCCTCCAGGTTCCTGTCCTGCTTGAGTTCCTGTCCTTACTGCTTTTGAAGATGAACTGTTACATGGAATTGTGAGTGAAATAAACCCTTCCCTTCCCAACTTGCTTTGGTCATGGTGTTTCATCACAGTAATAGAAACCCTAACTAAGACACTACCATAGCAAACAAATTCCTCAGGTCCAGACCTGAGAAGATGAGGATGTCAACACAGGCTCAGTGCTCACAATGGAATAGAATGAGGTAAGACTTCAGTGAGGGTCGTTAGTAAATCAAAGTATTGGGAGGACAGGGATCAGTGCAGCGTTAAAGTGCAGCCTGCAGGGGAGATAATCTCTGGGCGAGGAAAATCTGTTGCTTGTGAATAATCCAGGGTAGGCTATTTATACGACAGATGATCACATTATAAAATAATGGTATTGGGCACATCATGACTAACTTTCTGGATTAGCAACATAACCTCAAATATATTTAGAGAAACTAATGTTGAACATCTTTTTCAGCTTTCTTGCTTAATTCCATCAGGCACTTTGATTTGTTATCAAACCCCAAAGGTTTATAATGGTTAGCCCTATCACTGGGTAAGGCAAAGCTCACAAGGTAAAAACCTCCCTCCAGCTGTCCTGGAAGTGAGAGAATTCAGACCTAGCCCTGGGTTTGAAAATGCCAAGATTATGCCCAGTGGATCTGTGTTCTTTTGATAACCTTTGCATTATGTGTGGCATCCAAAACAAGACAAGGCTGTTCTCGTCCCTCCAGCCACTCTGTTGGTCTCCTTAGTTAACACAAGGAATCACTAGACTCAGGTGATCTAGCATACTTTTGCTGACTGCCACAATACTTTTTCAGTGAATGATGTGTAAACTTTCACTAACAGTCTTTCCCCTGTCACTAAGTCCTGCAAGATATAAAAGAAATCCTGACTTTTATATTTCCAAATTTTTTAAAAAGATTTTATTTTTTATTTATTATGTATACAACATTCTGCTTCCATGTATATCTGCACACCAGAAGAGGGCACCAGATCTCATAATGGATGGTTGTGAGTCACCATGCGGTTGCTGGGAATTGAACTCAGGACCTCTGGAAGAGCAGTCAGTGCTCTTAACCTCTGAGCCATCTCTCCAGCCCCCACTTAAGATTTTCTTAAAAAGCAGGAGGAGATCTCTTTTGAAGAAAGGTATCCACACGCCTTCAGTGCCAGGACTCAGAGGCAGAGGCAGGTGATCTTTGTAAGTTTGAAGCCAACCTCGTATCTACATAGTGAGTTCCAAGACAGCCAGAGCTACATAGTGAGACTCTGTCTAAAAAAACAAAAACAAACAAGTATCTAAATAGTCCTTTGTGCAAAATATAAAGGTAATTTTTTTCTTTTGGAGATGAGATCACATGACATTACTCAGGTTGGCCCCAAATTCCTGGTTTCGAGCGATCCTTGTTCCCCAGCCTCTGAGTGTAGCTGAAATTTCAGGCTTATGCAACACACTGGGCTTAAGATTTCAGGGATTCCCCTGGCTCTTATTTGTCACCAGGCACAGAGTGGGGACTGAAGAAATTCAGCATACAGCAAACAGAAGCACACACAGCACAGTTTTCCACGTGTACCTTACATAGTCCCAGCTTCTTCCCCGCCATCTGTCATACAACTCAAAGAGTGTCTTTGGTCCCGTTTTTCACAGGTGATTTAGTATCTCACTTGTTGATATCCTGGCTTCTCCCTCTCCCCAGGTCCTGGGCAACCTGGCTCTGCTCCTGACTCCTTTCCTTCTCCGGCCCGCCCAGTGGTTTCTCCTCAGCACCCGCCTGTCACTTTCGCCAGCTCTCTCCTGGGCCTGTGCCTTCTCCTTAGGGAACCTTTCCTGGTTGCTGCCAGGCTCTCCACTCCTCAGGCTCTCTCCCTGCCCTGGGATCGCTCTTCTCCGGGTGACCTGCCCTAGCCCTGGGATCTACCTTTGACAGGTAATCGCTCCTCACTGACAGCTCAAAGGCTGTCAAAGCTGCATGCGCCAGGTTGCTGCATAAGGACTCTGCATGCAGAAACCACGTGGAGCTTCGGCCAACAGCAGCTCCATGACTCCAGCTTCAAGGACCCCAACTGCTGAGTCTTGATCTAAACCACTCCCTTTCCCTTGATAAGCAAGTGCCTCCTACCTGTTCTCTCTCCTCTCTCTCTCTCTCTCTTTCCATTCTGCTCCCAATTGGTTAACACCCACCCCCGTGGTTTGTTAAGTTTGCTGGGTCATGTTTCATCGCCAAAGCTGCAGCAAAGAACATCACTGACAGTGAACACAGGTCAGGTCACTTAGCCAAGGACACATGGTTAGTAAGAAAGTGGTCTCTGAGGAAACTTCTGTTAAGCAGGGTTCCGAGAACAGAACAGAGCTGAGGTGGCAGAGCTCAGAAAGTTCTATCTCCTGGGTACAGTCCAGTGGGTGATTCCCACTGTGGACTTCAGGTTGGTGGTGTTAAAGGTAATTTATAGTTGGTGTGTCTGTAGAAACAATAATACTATTTATCTCTGTATATAGTCTATTCTCATTATTCTGGTAGTTGTATTCATAAAATCACTATAAACAATGAATTAGGGAATACCAGTCTCCTAGATGGTTAAGTTCCTGTAAGCTTTGGAAAACCAGTCGGTGTATAACCTTATTTTGTGTATGTGTGTAGTTTGTTGTTATTTTGATAAGGGATCACATTATATTGCCTAGCCTGTTCTTGAACTGCTGGGCCCAGATGATTCTCCTGCCTCAGCCTCCTTATACACCTGTTTCCCTGTTTCTGTTTGAAGACATCTTATTTGATCTATATTGAGGACTCAAATTTAATTCACAGCCAACCTCTCAGGCCCATACAAACCTTACCTAACACATCCTTCTGAAAGTGTTTACACCTTTGTATGTGTGACAATTCTTGACAGCATGCCAGTTCTACCCTCGGTCATCTTAAACATCGAAAGAAACAAAACCTCTCAAATGTGAAGAACATGATGCTAAATAGACCACAGGAGGTAGAGTCTGAGAGCTGAGACAAGAAGGTAATCCTTGCCCAGGGAGTGAGGCCACAGGAAACTTAGACTTCTTGCTGCTCTCGCACGATGTCCTCCATGAACTGTGAAAGCCACAAGTACCGAACTGGGCACAGATTTTAGAGAGAGCAAAGCTTAATACGGACTCAACAAATAAAGTCTGCTGTGTTCATGCTTCATGTTTTCAAATACCTTCAATGTCACAGGTTACACACACACATCTTATCTCCATCTAGAAGACTGTAAAACTAGGAGAACAAGCTGTGGAGACTGACCTGTTCCTGTGCCAGACACGCAAAGGGCCACTTTTCTAGGCTTGCAGCCTGTGCAGTCTGGTGCTCACCAGGGCCTCAGACTTGGCAGGTGTTCTGCTTTGGATGCCCTGAACATCTCAGCTGATTTTAAAAACAAGAACCCAAGAGTTTCAGCCTCACTGGATCCCACCAATATTCATCACCACACGTGTAAACAGAGCAGTGATTAGGAGACCACGATACACTGTTTACTTATCAGAGAGAATACACCCCTTTTTTCAAGGCGCCCAATTAAGTGATAAATTACATGACCATTGTTGAGGATGGACAACAGTAGACTTTTGATGTGTATTAGCTCATTTAGTCTCTGTGATGCTTTGAGCTGGTTGTCTGCACTGACTTGTCAGGAAACTGGGGCCCAGAGGAGGTAAGTAACTTAAACAAGGTGTGTGCATAGTAGGCCACACAGCTAGCACAGAAACCCAAATGACCAGAAGTCCATGGTTTTACTACTGGATTCTATAGCTGAGTGTTGGGCTCAAATTTGTAAGTGATATAAAGGGTTAATTTTGTGATCTCAGTGAATGAGCCTTTACGTGTCTATCTTTTGTAGCAGATCTATAAAACGGGCTTTTAACAAAATATGGATCCTGTCCCCACTTGTTTTTCATGTGTACACCATGATGATACAATCAAAAGCCAGGTTGAGAATGCCAGTGACAGAGTTCTTGTGTTTTCAGGCCGTCAAGAGTCAGCTGATAACTGCTGTGTTAACAAAATGGAGTCTCTGAACACGGGCATCTATCCTCAAAGAAACAGAATGAGCAGAAGGCAGCTCCTGGAAGAGATAAACGAAAAGCGTGAGTCCCACTGTCTGGTGGAGAGGAGCAATCAAGTGAGCTTCCTGCGCGCCCAGAAGCGGCACTTCAGCCAGGCCTACCAGTCCTCAGCTTCCACACACGTCAAAGAGTCTGTTCCTGAAAGCAACAGGACCTCCTGGCTCAAACGGGATCTCCTTGTTCATAAGGAGAAAAAGCACTTCTCACCGAAAAGTAAGATAATGGGTAGGACTCTTGCCAACCTGTAGGAGGGATAAACGTGGCAATGTGTCTGAAGGCAAAAACAGATTATTTAGTTAAGACACACTATAGAGCAGAGACTCATTTGCTTGTGTCTATGGGACCCCATGCCCCGCCACAGGCTAGTTCATTCCATAGTCTGGTGTCTGGGTCCTGCAGTCTGCATTCCCAGCAGACTAAGGTGGGTTTTTGTTTTGTTTTTGCTTTTTTCCTTTTTTGAGACAGGGTTTCTTTGTGTAGTTTTGGAGCCTGTCCTGGAACTCACAGGCTGGCCTTAAACTTACAGAAATCCCCCTGCCTCTCTGCCTCCCGAGTGCTGGGATTAAAGGTGTGTGCCACCAATGCCAGCTGATGGCCTGACAACCATACTTTGAGAACAGTCGCATTCCCTTCAGAGACCTCCTGTGCCGCCCGTTTTTGTTGTTTGCAGAATTTTATGTTCAACATGGAAGTAAAATGGAGTTTTAATAACAATTGTGACAAGCCAGGCGTTGGTGGCACACACCTTTAATCCCAGCACTCGGGAGGCAGAGGCAGGTGGATCTCTGTGTGTCTGAGACCAGCCTGGTCTACAAGAGCTAGTTCCAGGACAGCCTCCAAAGCCACAGAGAAACCCTGTTTTGGAAAACAAACAAACAAACAAATGTGTCATACAATGCCATGAGAAGCAGTAATAAAACTATGGAGGGAAGTTGGGTGGCGGGCATGTGTTTTCACAGTGTTACAAACATGGGTTGTGAATATCTGTTCCGTAGTCAAGGTAGGCAACTGACACTGATTTCTCATCTATGTGGACAAAGTGTGTATGTGTAACTATCTTCAATAGAGTTCACAAAGAACGGCCCGCACTGGCCATTATGCGGCCATGACTTTGCGTTTGGCCGGTGTCCTTAGGGAGTGGTGCAGGAAAGTGGTAGAGTGTGGCACAGAAAACCCAGACACTGGGTTGTGATTTGAGGCTGTCTGTAATGATTGTATTGCTTTTTTAAAAAAAAACAAACAAAACTCAATCACCTTTACACAATGAATGCTCTTCATTATGCTGGACTTATTCAGAACAACAGTATGTCAGTTCTCAGCACTTTAATGGTGGAAAGTCCATCTTTTAGAGGAGCATACATGACTTCATACAACGCAGAGTCTAACATATCTAATGCCACAACCAACATTAACAGTGTCAAAACTGTAAACCAGTAACCCTCCCCCAAGCATTAAGTCTTTCACATTTTGAGAGCCTTTGCCTGTGATTTGAGTTTCTACCAACTTGAGAAATAGGATGTGGATAAAAAAGGTTGGCTTATTGAAAAGACAGGCCTTCACTGGAGAAAGTCACTAAAAAGAACTCAAGCAACCATTCATTACCCAGAGCAGAGCTTGACGTCTGCTGCTCTCCTCTCTGCTGAGAACAAAGGAGGAGCCCTGAGGGCCAGAGGTGCAGAGAAAGCCGTCTGGTAAATTAGGAGCTGGGGCATTAGGGTTTCATGAAAGTGTTAATTTAGTAGGTTATATTAATTTGGTAGATTATAAATATATCACTTGCTACAAAGTGGCAGCCTGTCTTCGGAAGACAGTCTCTCCTACCCTGGATGTTGGAAGGGTGAGGGGTACAACAGCAGCCCTTGTGGTCCTCTTGGGCTCCTCATGCAGGCAGCTGGTGGACTGTGCAGATCACTGTCTGTCAGTGTAATAGGACACTATGACCAAGGCACCTCAGAGAAGGAAGAGCTCAGTTTGAGGTACGGCTCCAGAGGGGGGGTGTCCACAGTGTCTGGGTGGAGGGCGGCAGGCAGGCGTGGCAGCTGAACCTGGAGCACAAAGCAGAGAGCAGGAGAGCAAAGCCATGACGGTTCAGAGCTCTTCTCCTTCGGGCAAGACCACTTCCCCTAGATGTCCCATTCAAACAGCTGTCAGAGGATCACATCTTATCTCTTTTCTGATGACCCCACCTCATGATTTCTGACTTCAGCCATGGACACGACCTATCACACCCTCTCACACTGCCACTCACTTGAAGTCACCTGCAGTTTAGTGTCGATGAGACAAAGTTCCTGTTATCAGCCACATCACTTCACACCAGCCTTCCCTTCCTCATCTGGGAAAGTAGCCAAAGGGGAACTCTGGCCCTCACACTCCACATCCAGTGAGTGAGCGAGCCAGCGAGCACTGTCAAATCCTCCCCCAAAGTCAATCCTGAATCTGAACCTGCCACCGCACTGGCCCAACCTACAATTAGAGAAGTTTATCAGGGGCCCCGTGGCTATCCAGTTTGTAGCCTCTCTGCTCCTGCATTTACTTCACAGGACAGTCCCAGGGAAGCGTTCAGAACCTGCTACCTGCTACATAGAACTCATCTGTGGTTTCCTGTCACACTGAGGATAAAGCCCGTATTCCCACCCTGTGCCACACGGTTCTCCTTCAACGGTCCCAGGCGCAGGTCTCCTGCGCTCACCCTGGCCTCCTCCATTTGCTTTCTTCCTCTTCTGGACGTGTCAAGCTGCCTCCAACCTCAGGAGCTCGGCACAGCTCCCTGCCTTCCTCTCTGTCTCTCCTCTCTGTGTTTCAAACATGCCATGTCCACAATTGATCCCAGCACAAAAACAAGGAAGTGAAAGAGTCATGATCCTCTCTGCCCTTCAGGCTATTCTAAAAACTAAAATAGAGTACTGAAATGTATTTCTTTTTGATGTTTTGTTTGGAGCCTAGCCTTTAATGGCTGAGTCCTCTCACCAGCCCAATAAATGTATTTTTTTTGTCTTTCAGATAATGACATATTTGGATAAAGTACAAGTCTAGAGACGTACAAATAAATTCTCTTCCATCAGTCTCCAATGTCTGTGAATTATTTAGAAATGCTACCTATAAAAGAAACTGGCCTGGTGCCACAGTGAACTCCTGTAACCTCAGCACTCAGGAGGACAGTGAATTCCAGGCCGGCCTGGGCTACATCTCAGGACCTTGTCCCTAAAAAGGCTGGGGATGTGTAATAAAATAAGACTAGAGCTAAGTTCTCCCTTCCCAACAGTACATAGCTAGTTGCAAGAACCTTGAAGGGTGGCCTCCTACTTTTGTGAGCATTGGCATTGACAAAAGAGATGAAACTCTTGGTTCACAGCCAGAAAACACCAGCTATAGCTGATTCTCTTGCCTCAGGGCTAGGCAATGCTGGCAGGTAGATACACACAGGTTTGGGCTGCACAGCTGAGGATCCCCACTGAGCATAAACAACCCCGCCTCTCTCTGCCTATAAGAAGGGAGACTTTCTCTCTGTCCTCTGAGATCACCTGGTACCAAGTCTATCAGAGCCTCTGCTCCTAGCCTGGGCAGAAACAAGAGATCTGATCTAGAGTTTGTACCTTAAGCAGCCCAATTAGAGATGACAAGGCACAGTATTCTTTAGGAACGGGCGCAGAGCAACAAATGCCAGGTTATACACAGTAGTTGCAGCCTCTCCTGGAGGTGTGCCTCTGTCTTGGTAGAACTGGTTGCGGTTCTCTGAACCTGCTTTGTCTCTGAGCTCCCTCCCCGCTGTGGTTTAAATGTCACCTCCTCCATAACATCTTCCCTTCAGCCCTTCCCATGAACTCTTTCTACTTTGCCCTGGGTATCCTAGAGCAGTCTTAAGCTAAAGCCAGAAACGCAGACATACAGGCGTGCTGGACTCTGACCCCACTGTCCTGTCACCTTCAGGAACACTTCCTTCCTATCCATCAGTGGCATGTTCCCTCAGTCAGCACATAACAGGCTTTCCTTTTCTGCCCTGGCTTCCTGCAGGGCCACAGCTGAGCTCACTAATGTGCACACATGATTCCTGCTGCTTCCCCAGTGTTCTGGGAAGAACATTAGTGTTGCAGCATTGTTACTGCAGCCATAGGCAGCTGAGGCCTCCTCTCTAAGCTCCCACAGACTTCCTCGTGCTTTCTCAGCACTGCAGTGTGCCCAGAGAGATGGGGTGGCAGAGCTAGAGGCCAATCAAAACCAACCAGACCGACCATCTAAGTAGGCTTCCGAACAAGAAGGGCCTGGGTCAGACATAAAAGCCCTTACCCAAGTCTGTACTTTCCTTGAGCACAAGAGACTCCACTTAGGAACCAACACCAGAGACTGCACTTTTCTCTTGGAGGTTTTTCAGGAAACACTCTTTCATATCATGACCTCCTTTGTAGGCTCGTCCTCCTCCGTGAGCCTGATACTGGTTACAGAGCAGTCTGGACCTCAGACATTGTTCCTAGGATGGGTGGTGGCACACACCTTTAATCTTGGCACTCAGCAGGCAGGGGCAAATGTCTGTTAGTTCAAGGCCAGTCTGGTTGGTGTATGTAGTGAGTTTCAGGCCAGCCCAGCTTACAGGGGGTTGGGGTTGGGGGACAGGAATGAAAAAAACAATTTACTGTGGCCACACTGGGAGGGAATCAGGAGGCCATCGTGGGGATATGTGCATAGGGCTGAGAGTTAAACAGAGGGGGAAATGTATGTCTAAATCGTCCTGGTGGAGGTGCATTCTCAGCCATCATCGACACACCACTGTGCAGGCTCTGGGCTGTCCTGTAAGATGACTGTTAAGTTGTCAGACCTGTCTGATCTCTTCTGGGGAGATGTGTTTCCTCCAGCTGGCACCGGATTGAAGCCACTTTTATATAAGCTTGAGATTTCTGGGAAGTTCCAATTCCTTGAGGTTTGTTGTTTTAATATTCTGATAGCCAGCCAAAAGGAGGGGTACAGGTATCTCTTTAGAATAATGAAAGGTCTTGGATGGGGGCTCATGGGGACATTGGGAGAGACTTGTGTTATTAACAAAAGGGTGATTAATGTCACAGACAGACAACAGCATGGCAGAGACTCTGAGGAAAGTTGAGATAACATAGGGAGTGCTGAAGAGAGGACTAGCCCCTCCCCCATGGCAGAAGTAGAGGTCTCTGCTTATCTCTGAGGACAGTGGAGGTTTCACAGCACAAGCCTGTAGCCAGCTCTGATTGGAAGGCAGGAGGTAGGAGAGGGTGGGGAGCAGGATGAGTGGCAACCAATACTCTTTGATGTAAACTCACTTCCCCAGATGAGAGATCCTGGAACTTGGAAGTCTGTTAGCTAGAGGTTCACGGTGTTCTCTGAGGAGCTGTGGTGTCTGTGAGCGGGAAAGGACTGCCGTGGGCAATGTGACCCAGTGGCAGATGGGTTCTAACATTTCAGTCTTAAAAATGTCTTCACCAAGATCCCAGAGATAGTATAAATCACAATGGCTGCCATCACCCTGATCAAACCTATTATCCTGGGCCAGATCATTGTGCCCTAACTGTTTCACTTAAGCACAAGATGACAGGCTTCCTAATTTCAAGAACAGGTGTATGGACAAGCTGGACCAGTCTCTCTCCTACTGTTATCTTCTCCATCAGTGAAACCAGCAAACATCTCCCTCCCGCATCACAGAGGCCTGCTCACTTCTTCGAAGGTACGCCTTTACTGGCCAGGTGCTGTGGCATGAGGCTCAGGTACAACGGCTTACTGAGTCCAGGCCACATAGTGAAGTTTGTCTCTTTAAGCGGGGAGGTGGATATCTCAGTGCTCTCACAACTGCTGTTTCTTCTGGAAAAGGCCCCTCCCCTGTACAACTCTGACCTGGTTCCTTCTTACCCACACACTTTAGTTTGGACATCATGCCCAGAGGTTCACCCGACCACCACATCTCAAGTATACCGAACTCTGCCATACGCACACTAATTATTAAGCATTCAAAGACAAAAATCCCTGGAACATCTTCTATAAGCTTGTTAAGTGGGGGAAAGCAGGGTTGAGGGGTCCCTTGAGGCTTTCTCCCCTCAAATGGGCAATCACTCCAGAAGCTAGTGTGTCTGTGGTATTTTCCAGTCTGCTCCAGGACTCTGCTAATTGACACTTGGAACCCAGAGTTTCAGTAGCCAAAGCTGAACCTCTCTTTTTTAAAAACAGCATTTTTAGAAATCATTATTTTTATTATTTTTGTTCATGTTTAGGTGTGTGTGTAGGGTATGCCACCTGTGTGCTAGTGGCAGAGGAGGCCAGAAGAGGGGGGCTGCATCTTCTGGAGTTGAGGGCAGCTACAAGTCACCCAGCGTGGGTGCTGGCACTGCGCGTCCTCTGGAAGAGCAGCAACTGAGTGCTCCTAGTGGCTGAGCCATCTCTCAGCCCAGGATTTGTTTTTAAGGGAAATGTTTCTGTAAGACTATGACTGCTGTCCATATAAAATGGCCTCTTCATTTCAGACCATTGTTCATTCAAACACTTGTTTTCCTCAGTGCTGCCCTGAGCTGCCCTGGCTGTGTAGTGGGTGGTTTTGAAGCTATTTCTGGAGCAGGTACTGCAGCTTGGGAAACAGTTTCAATGCATTCTGTGTCGTCACTTCTCGGACTTCTTCCACTGAGATCCCTTTCACTTGGGCAATGAATTCTGCTGAAATGGAAATGTTGCAGGGTTCGTTCCGTGTCTGAAAGAGAACAGAGCTGATCTCTGAGTCTACAGATCCCTGGAGACTGTAGCTAAGACACACAAACAAGAATGATGCACTCCTTGTCTACGCTGAAGGAACTGACATTTCTTTATTAATGCTTCTTTAAATGGGGGTCGGTGAACTTGGCAGGGTATGGTCACAATGCTGGCTCTAGGTCTGTGCTGCTTAGAAAAGAACCTAGAGGTATTTGCAGTTGAAGCCCTGAGCACCCAGCATACGAAGCAGTCTATGCCTGAACCCAGGGACAGCAGCCTGTCTGAAGGGTTAGCCATCCTTTGTTTTTGTAGATGTGAGTGCTGGGAAAGGCCACTGCACTCTGGTTGGCCACCTGCCCATGTGATCTAAAATGCCCCAAGGACTGGAAAGACTGCTCAGGTAGGTTCTGCCATCTCACTGACTTTTAATACCTGTGAAATAAATACTCATTTTGCTTACACTCAGTGGTATGTCTTAATGACCAAAAACAAAAACAAAAACAAAAAAACCAAAAAACTATTTCTGCAATCAATAACATTTAGACTTAGTGAAAAACATTCCTGAAATTATTAATAAGTGATACTTGGGGTAATAATTAGAGGAATAAAATTATTAAGTAAAAAAAAATTCTTGATAATACAGGCTAAAAAAAAATCAGAATTATGTCAAGATCCACATTGAAGGCTTTTTGTTTATCATGGTTTTAAATTACAGCCTGGCTGAGTGTAGGGACTTACACTACCTCCCCAGCAGCTGGGAGGTAGAACCAGGAGGGGATCCTGACTTTAAGGCCTAACCTGGCTACACATTGACTCTGAGGTCAGACTGCTTACATGAGACTGTGTCTCAGAAAATTAAAACACACACTGTGTACATATGTGCACATATGTATATTTATGACTAATACCAAGGTTTTTATGACAACTTTATTGTCTTATGCATGAGCATTTTGCCTACATGTGTGTGTCTACCACATGCCAGGAGAGGGCATTGGTTCTCTGAAATTGGAATTACAAATGGGTGTGAGCCATTATGTGGGTACTGGGAATAGAACTCAGGTCCTCTGGAAGAACAGCCAATGCTCATAACCCCAAAGCCATCTCTCCGGTCCCTAATATGAAGTTTTAACAGTGGAACATTATGTGGTTATTAAACCCTGAGGAAAAGCACATCCATAGTATGTATTCCTGACAGAGATACGAAACAGTGTGTACATGTGTACATATGCATGCCTGTATAGTGTGTGTACATGTGTACATATGAATGCCTATATAGTGTGTGTACATGTGTACATATGCATGCCTGTATAGTGTGTGTACCTGTGTACATATGCATGCCTGTATAGTGTGTGTACCTGTGTACATATGCATGCCTGTATAGTGTGTGTACCTGTGTGCATATGCATGCCTGTATAGTGTGTGTACCTGTGTACATATGCATGCCTGTATAGTGTGTGTACCTGTGTACATATGCATGCCTGTATAGTGTGTGTACCTGTGTACATATGCATGCCTGTATAGTGTGTGTACCTGTGTACATATGCATGCCTGTATAGTGTGTGTACATGTGTACATATGCATGCCTGTACATGGGTTGAGTGACCTGGAAGGACACACTACCTTAAACCTAGTGCTTTTCATAGATGAGGTTTCATTCCCTTCCTGGAGTGTCTCATTAACATCTGTGAGACAGTATCCTGTTCACAGGAAAGAAGATATTCTGAACAGCCAAGGAAGCTGGGCATGGTGGCTTTAACACCAGCACTTGAAGCTGGGTGGGGGTGGCGCACGCCTTTAAGCCCAGCACGTGGGAGGCAGAGGCAGAGGAGGGAAATTCCAGTGAGTTCATGACCAGCCTGGTCTACAAAGTGAGTTCCAGGACAGCCAGCCAGGGCTGTTACACAGAGAAACCCTGTCTTGAAAAACCAAAACCAAACCAAAACACAAAAACAACAACAACAACAACAAAAAAAAAAGAAAGTAAAAGAAAAGGAAGAAAGGAAGGAAGGAAGGAAGGAAAGAAGGAAGGAAGGGAGGGAAGAAGGAAGGAAGGAAGGAAGGAAGGAAGGAAGGAAGGAAGGAAGACTTCAGGAAACATGGCCTCAACTTAGCATTAGGGTACTGCCACGAGTCCTGCTAAACCAGAACAGCCCCCAAAAAAGACACATCTGCACCCCATACACCAGAGATCTGCTTACCTGTCTTTCTGGTCCCAGAGCAGGCGAATCTGTCTCTAAGCAGATGGAGCTTAGAGGCAGCTGCTTCACAAGCTTCTGCTTCTTGGAGAGAAGAGAGAGGAAGCTTTACACGGGGGATGGAATGGCATCAACTTACATGTGGACGAATCTCAGCCTGCAGGACTCAACACCCGTGTTTACCACAAGACCACCGTGTTATCTGGACAACTGCCTGCTCTCACCATCCTACTTCAAATGGCCACTGTAAAATAGGAATAGTAAGCCTTTAATCCCAGCACAGGAGTTGGGGGTAGGTGCAGAGGCAGGTGGATCTCTGTGAGCTGGGGGTGGCCAGCCTGGTCTATAGACAGAGTTCCAGGACAGCCAGGGCTACACAAAGAAACCCTGTCTCAAAAAAAAAAAAAAAAAAAAAAAAGCCTAAAATTGCAAAAATTATCCAAAGCGTCTAGGGAACTAAATGTAACCAAATAAAAGTAAGGAATCAATTAAAAAGATAACAGTCGCTGATGAATATATTTAAGTGGCTGTACCACAATTCTGTATTCTGGACCTACATTCGTTTTTTGAATTATGATACAGATGTGCTTCACAGACGTGAAGACATCACTAATTGTGATCTGTACCCTCATCTCACGGAGCATGAGAAAATGAGTGTGGTAAACATGATTAAAGGGGCTGGAGAGGTGGCTCAGTGGTCAAGGCTGCTCTTCCAGAGGACCTGAGTTCAATTCCTAGCAGCCGCATGGTGGCTCACAACCATCTGTAATGACATCTGGTGCCCTCTTCTGGCCAGCAGGCATACATGCAGGCAGAATACTGTATATATAATAAAATCTTTTTTAAAAAAGTGATTAAACATGGCAAGTTATTAAAGATTGCTTTGTAAATATTTTGAACTGTAATTCACATGCCATAACAGTCACCCTTTAAACATACACAGTTTAGGCTGAGGGTGCCACTGCCTAACATGTCTCAGAGGCTTTGAGTCCCATACCTGGAACTGCAGTACATACGTGTGTGTGTGTGAATGTACACACACACACACACACACACACACACACACACACACACACACACCAACCACCCAGTCCCTCACCAGTCATTTCTCATTCTTCCCTCCAACCACTAGCAAACACCAACCGACTTTCTGTCTCCATAGATTTGCCTAGTTTGTGCATTTTCATATCAACAGAACCACACAGTATGTGGTCTTTTGTGTGTGCCTGCTTTCTCCTAATATGTTTTCAAATTTCATTCATGCTGTGACATAATTAAGTAGCCCACTCCTCTTTATTGCTGAGTCACACTTTGCTGTATGGATGTGCCGTGTTTTGTCTGTCTGACATTTATCAGTAGGCACACTTCACACTTGTAGGTTGTCTGTGTTTTCGACTGCTAAGCACATGCACCTGTGAGTATGCAGGTTCAGGTTTGTGTGGTAGGATATGTTTTTCCCCCACTTTGGGACTATCTTCCTAGGGTAGAATTAGTGGGTAGTTGTAATTCTACACTTAATTTTGGGTGGACTCCCAGACTCAGTGGTGTAGAGTGGCATTGCTCTGCAATTTCCTGAGGGAGTGACACCGAGCTGACTGGTCATTTGTGTTACTTTCTTTAGAGCAGTACCTACTTAATCCCTTTCATGGGCCAGGTGGTGGCGCCGGCCTTTAATTCTAGCACTCAGAGGCAGAGGCAGAGGCAGAGGCAGTCAGATCTCTGTGAGTTCAAGCCAAGCTGGTCTACACAGAGAGTTCCAGGACAGCCAAGGCTGTTACACAGAGAAACCCTGTCTTGAAAAACAACAATAAAACCAAACCAAAACAAAAATTGGCTCTTACATTTAGGCCTTGATCCATTCTTTTTTAAAGATTGATTTTATTTGTGTGGGGGGTGGGGGGGGGGGGTGGGGGGTGGGGGGGGTGGGGGGGGGGGTGGGGGGGGGTGGGGTTGTACATGTGAACACAGAAAGGGTGTCAGTTCATCTGAAGCTGGACTTATTAGTTGGTTGTGAGCCATCCAACATGGGTGTTAGGGACAGAATTCAAGCCCTCTGACTATTTTTGTTGCTATTTTGTTTTGTTTTTCGAGACAAAGTTTCTCTATGTAGCCCTGGCTGTCCTGGAACTCAGAGATCTACCTGCCTCTGCCTCCTGAGTGCTGGATTAAAGGTGTGCGCCACCACTGCTCAGCCTCAGATCCTTTTTTGAGTTAAGTTTTTATATGTTTGGGTAGAGACTTAATATTAACTTTGTCACACAGCTTAGGTTCTGAACTCTGTCACACAAAGTGTTTAGTGAGCTTTGATGAAAAGCTTTACCTGTCCACTTCTTATGATGGACGGCGGGATTGAGAAGTAGTAGCCTGCCCTGACTCCTTCCATGGCTGCGGACGGCCAACCATCAAATGCGTGCAGCAGGACCCGTTCAGCACCTCTCAAAGGAAAGAGAAACCAGAGTTCCATTTTGTCCCATAACAGAGGCTTTCCCCATTAGTCCAATTAAACAGATCTGAACTTAGTAAGTATTTACCACCATGACATAAAGATCAGATTCCATAACTCCTAAAGTTGCAATACAAATGCAGTATTCAAAGGAGGGGAAATGAGATTTTAATTTTCAGGATAAAATATTTATCATTGAAACACAGTTTTTAAAACAGCCATCTGAACTATCTACACCACCAGACCTTTCTATCAACTATTATATTACTGCTCATGATAGGAAGATTTTAGGTAAACTCATTTTCCTAACAGAAATGCTAGTTGGAAAAAAAAAATGGACTCACAAATTTAACAGGCCTTGGCTCATAAAACCAATCCCTGTCCTTTTTGTACGTGTGTGTGTGTGTGTGTGTGTGTGTGTGTGTGTGTGTGTGTGTGTGTGTTGCAATAGCCCTAAGGTACACTCTTCCATACCAAGTCCAGCTCTTAAGGACAGCTGTTTAACCTGCATAAAAACCATGCATTCAGTGCTCTGGAAGGGCTCAGTGCTCATTGCTGAGGAATACATCAGTGACCACACCTCTAGCTGCAGAAAGCGCCATTATTTCATCATCTGTTTTTTCAAATAGTGTGAATCTTCATTATGATCTTTTTTTTTCTTCTAATGATTCTTTTTTTTAAAAAGATTTTTATTTATTTATTATGTATACAGTCTTCTGCCTGCATGCCAGCAGAGGACACCAGATCTCATTCAAGGTGGTTGTGAGCCACCATGTGGTTGCCGGGAATTGAACTCAGGACCTCTGGAAGAACAGTCAGCACTCTTAACTGCTGAGCCATCTCTCCAGCCCCTTCATTATGATCTTAAGTTTGTTGTAAAATTTATTTTGTAGGTCCCAATCAACCAATGTGTGTTTCTGTAAACACACAACTGTAGACTAAACACATCTGTGCATATACACACACTGTTCAATGTCTGACAGCTTTTTATGCACATAGGAGTCTAAAAATAAGGTGTATCTCTTATTGTACATGGCATTTTAAACTTTGGAAAAGAGTGCTGTAAATTATGTTCATGTCAAGAAAGTCCAGAGCAGGTGACTGTAATCTGTCAGACACATGATGGCCACAGCCTGCTGCACAGCACTGTCTTCTTTTGTTATTTACATATGTGCTTGTGCGAGCACCTAGGTACCATGGCAGAAGTCAGAGGACAGCGCTCTAGAGACTTGTTTCTCTCTTGCTACCTTATGAGATCTGAGAATTGAACTCTGGTCATCAGGCTTGGGTACAAGCTCCTCTATTATCTGGCCCCAGAAGCAAAACACAGAAAACATTCAGAAAAACACAGTGAGCAATCAGACTGTCCTTCTTGCCTTATTTTCCCTTTCTTATTAGAGCCAGGGACTGGAGGGATAGCTATGTGGTCAAGAGCCCTTGCTGCTCTTGCAGAGGACCTGAGTTCGGTTCCCAAAACCTCCATGGCACAACAATCTTGATGCCTTCCCTCTTTAGGCCTCTGAGGACACCTGGCACACATGCAGGGAACATACATATATGCAGGAAAAACACTCACACACATAAAATAAAAAATAAATAAATCTAACGGAAAATCTAAAGAAAAATAAAAAATTAGAGCTTCAAGTTTTCATTTGCTCTAGGTGAGCCTGATAAATACACAATTGCACCAAAACAACCTTGTGAATATTAGTCTGGCATATAAACTCATCCTAGTGGATTATTTTTACCTCTACTCTAGATGCATTCCCTTCTATTTAAGGAGTCAAATGACACACACTTGCTCCTTCAACCTTCAGTTGGAATTGGGAAGCTTGAATACTAGGAACATATGTACCTTGTTCACGTAAGAGGTTGATGGTGGGTCTTCCTGCTGAGCGTGAGTGCACGTTTCTGTTTAACAACAACAAAATTCCTTTGAAGTCTTTTAAATAGGAAAATACTGTTTTTGTTGTTTTAACAATAATAATTCAGGAGGCTGGAGAGATGGCTCAGCTACTCTTGCAAAGGGCATGGTTTGTTTCCAGCACCCAAATGGCAACAGCAGGTTAATAAGTGTATCTCTAGTTCCAGGGGATCCGATGCCCTTTTCTGGCCTCCATAGGCACTGCACACACATGGACCAGGGACATACATGCAGGCCAACACCACACACATAGAGAATGAATTTTTAAAAAATAGCTCAGATGGGAAGAGAGATGGAACTCATTTCAAGAGGACCAGCTGTTATGGAATTTGCTCTGTAGGTCTGAGCAGAAAGACAGTTCACCTACAAAGGCACATTTAGTCTTTTGGCCAATTGGACCTGTCTGATCAGGACCTGTCTTTGTTCTTCTTTCTGTTCCTCAGTGCCAGCAAATCTGGGGGAGAAGTCTAGCCCCACCTGTAACAGAAAGACAAAAGATAACTACCTTTCCATGTGTGATAAGCCCAAAGAGACTATCATTCAGCACACAGATATTCCCTAGATTAAAATATTAGCCAAAGTACATACAAGTAACTTTAATAGTATATATGACATACCCCAACTTCTAAGTTTGTTTTATATTCCTCTTGTGGGGTACTTCAATTCTTAAAACTCACTGTGTATGTCACACACCTGCAAGTTTTCCAAAGTCACACTGGTCACTGCAGTCACCTAACGCACGCATGATGAAGCGTCAAAGGTTGCATGGCTCTGTCGTGACCACAGGTGACCACTCCCATAGAGGCTACCTGGGCACGTATTCTATGACCTCTATTCAGAATGTGTTTCCTTATATTTTCTATGTAGTAGGAAGCAGTGATTTCTACCGTGATAAAAACTCCTTACCATTACTAATAATTTAAGTAACACGGTCTTTAAACACAAACTCAAGATTAAAGTATATCTTTATGCTACTTAGAAAGGTTGTTTTTGTTTTTTGAGGCAGGGTTTCTCTGTATAGCCACCCTGGCAGTCTTCAAACTCACTCTGTAGATCAGGCTGGTCCCAAACTCATAGAGATCTGCCTGTCTCTGCCTCCCAAGTGTTAGGATTAAAGGTGTGGGCCCAGCACTGTCGTCGTTTTAAAGTTACATTTCGTGGGTGGAGAGGCACACGTGGATGCCACAGAGCAGACGTGGAGGTCAGAGGACAACTCTCAGGAGTCGGTTCTCTCCTTCCATCACATGGATCCAGGGCCTTAAGCTTGGTGGTGAGTGCTTCTGGCTGCTGAACCGTTTCACTGGCCCTGCCTCTACAGGCTGTTTTAGCTTCTCAGAGCAATGGCCAAGCTTAAGCGAAAGCCAAGTCTTTAGAAATGTTATTACATCAACTTCTCTTATCAAGGTAAGTCTAGAGTAAGGCTTTCCCCGGCCTCATTCCCAATAGCACTGAGTTATCAGCAGGCTGAACAGAGTGGAAATAACTGTCCACGCTGGTTAAATCACTAGTACTGATTACTGCATGTATCCCATGGAGATCTGCATTAGACATCATCTGATCAACAAGCGGACTCACCTCTCCAATTGCCAACAACCGATCCTTGTACTTCTCAATAATAGGCAAAGCTACATCCAAATCCTGCGAGGAAAAAAAAAAGTGTTAATGCTGAGAGCAGGAATAATAGTCCCTCATTTCAGAGTGTGTGCCAGGCCCTCTGCCACACGGGTGCTTCACACAACTGAATTCATTTAGCCAACCTATGACATAGGAGCCATCGTCTCTATCATGTCAGCAACTCTAACTAGAAATCTGAGTAGGACCATCCATCCTCACAGGCTCTGGCTACAGCCCCACCCTCTGCACAGGTTTGGAGGGACCTGAAGTGGAAACCCCGTTTTGAAGTCCCTGGGGTGGGCGGGAAGATGTGGGCGGTCATCACAAACATGGCTCTGCCTCCTCCATACAGTGGTTGTTGCCATATTCCCTTTGTTCTTTTTTCATTGGTCTCTTTCTAATCCCCAAGCATCCTCCTGTCTCCACCTCCCCAGCACTGAGGTGTTGCCATCACTCAGGGTTATTCAAACTCAGGTCACCACACCTCTGCATCCAGCACTCTTCTGACCCCGCCATCTCCCCAGCACTCTGTCACTTTTTTTTTTTTAAATGGACAAAACAGCATGACACAGTTAAAACATATGGAAGAAAGAAACCCTAACTGCACTGTGCCATCCTGTCGTACAATCTTGAGTTGGTGGAAGGTGCTGTTTCTTTGTTTGGGGTTATTCACTTAGAATACAAATCAGTTGGGCTGTGGCACAGGTTGCAATTCTGACAGTTTGGAAGTTGAGCCAAGAGGATTATGGATTCAAGGCCAGCCTGGGCAATTCAGTGAGAGCCTGTCTCGGAAAAAAAACATTTAGCCGAGATTACAGCTCAGTGGTGAGATGCTTGCCTAGCATGCCTGAGGCACTAATCCTCAGCGCTCCCTTCCTCATCACAAAGCATAGAAATTAGACATGGGTGTGGAGGTTGATAGGGGATGTCCTCCTGTATGCTGTGAATATATGCTTCTCTTATTGGTTGATGAATAAAGCTGTTTCGGTCAATGGACAGGCAAGGTTTAGCCAGGCGGGAAATCCAAACAGATAAAGAAAGGTAGTAGGCGGAGTCAGAGAGACGTCATGTAGCTGCTGAGGAAGCAAGAGGTCCTGGCATCACCCGTATGCCAAGATCACATGGAGATACACAGATTAATAGAAATGGGTTAATAATTAAGAGAGAAGTAGCCTATAAGAAGCCTGAGCCATCGGCTAAACCATTTATAATTAATATAAGCCTCTGTGTGATTATTTGAGACTGAACGGCCGCAGGATGGGGTGGGACAGAAACTTCTGTCCACAGTGGGTGATCACAGAGTCAACAGTTATCATTTTTATGGCTCTTATTTTACATGACTTTTACCTTTAATGTCACACTTCTTGGTTCTTCTGGTGAAAGTTCTTGAACTGGGTGAACTCCCAGACATGGCAGGATGAATCCAGTATACCTAAAAATGTAGAACAAGTTGAGAAGGCTACAGTAGGCCAGGAGAGCACAGTGTCTCCCTAAAGAACAAAAAGGAAACACTCTGCTTTTAGGGCGATGTTAACAACTTTTCCTCCTTCATCTTTTTATTTGCTTTGAGATAGGGTCTCACTGTGTAGCCTTGGCTGGCCTGGAACTCACTATGTAGACCAGGCTGGTCTCAAACTCAGACATTTTCCTGTGTCTGTCTCCCGAGTGCCGGGTTAAAAGTGTGTGCTATCATGCCTGGCTCTCCTCATTCTTTTATCTTTTTATTTTATTTTGGTTTTTTGAGACTGGGTTTCCCTGTGGCTTTGCAGGCTGTCCTGGAAGTAGCTCTTGTAGACCAGTCTGGTCTCGAACTCATAGAGATCCGCCTGTCTCTGCCTCTCGAGTGCTGGGATTAGGTGTGCGCCACCACCACCCGACCTTCCTCATTCTTTTAAAAAACAATTCTTTGATATTATTTATATTGGCCATAACTATCTTTCTTAGCAACTCTTTAAAATCTCCATTAGAGCCAGTGTAGGGTCTATGCTTTGGCCTCTGCACTAAGAAGGCTAAGGTGGGAGAACTGCTTGAATTCATGAGTTCAAGACTGGCCTCAGCAACATAAATTACAAATCCTAATTAGAAGTAGCACCAGAGGTAGACAGGTGGCTCAGCAGCTAAAGTCTAAGGTCTGGAGTTCCGCTCCTCAGGTGGGCAGGCATGGTGGCTTCCTACAACTCAGCCCTTGTGAGGCACAGGGCAGGGAATCCCAAGAGCAAGCCAGGATAGCCAGGATAGCCAGAACCAGTGAGCTCTGGGTTTAGTCAGGAAGCTTACCTCAATAAATAGAGAGGAGATCCATCAAAGAAGACAACTAATGTCAACCTCGGGTGTCCACATGCATACACATCTGCGCGTGCACGCACGCACGCACGCGCGCGCACACACACACCACACACACACACACACACACCCACACCACACACTCACACTCACACACACACACACACACACACACACACATGAAGAAGAAGAAGAAGAAGAAGAAGAAGAAGAAGAAGAAGAAGAAGAAGAAGAAAAACAACAACCTTTCTGAAAGTTGCATAATCCTTTCAAATTCTCCTGCATGTTCAGCAACTGCCACCAGAGCCGTGACATGAGCCTAAAAAGAACAGAACAGAACAGAACAGAATTCCAAACAATATAAATTAAGGGAAAGGTTAAAGTTTTCTGTACATTTTACTATTCTTCTTTAGCCAGGCCCCAGTAATATAAACCAAATGAGCATCACTGAGTACTTTCTATTTCAGGCCCTACGTTCAGTGAGTGTAAATGTCACCTCATTAACCCACACAGACCAAAGCTAGGCCTTGCTTTAATTCACTAGACAGAGACAGCCTTTGGAAGGAATCAAGCCCTTAGGCTCACATGTCAATTAAGAGGCCATATGACAGTGTGCAACTAGTTTCACAAATACTTCCAAGATTTTATATATTTTTTTTATTTTTCAGTTTTAATTTCTCCCTGTATGTGTACATGTGTGCTAGAACATGGGCACACAAGCATGTGAAGGTATATGTATGCCACAGCAAGCATGTGGCAACTGGAGGACACCTTTCCGGAGTCAGTTCTGCCCTTCCCCTGTGGTTCCAGGGGGTCAGAACACCAGGTTTGCAAGTGCTTTTATCCCGTCAGCCATCTCTCCAGCCCTTGCTAACTTTTTCCTAACAACTCAAAATGTTTCAGTACACTTTCGTAGGTGAGTTTAGGAAGAGAGAGACTGACTGCCCCATTCTACGGTGCCGCCAAGCATAGTGGCTGTAGGAACGCTTTCAAATCAGACTATTGTATCTCTATCACTTCTCTGGCAAGTGTCTCTGGCCTGCCACTAACCTTTAGACATTAGAACCCTCATCTGTCAAATGGAGAAAGCAGGACTATGAAATAGTAACTTCCTAAGGGGGTGTTGAGACTTAAAATGAGCTGGCCTTAATAAGGGCTTAGCTCTGCGGCTGGCATAGACCATGGAAACTCAGAGCATGTCTAAACGGTACCTAAAAATAGTATGTCAATCAAAAACAGGAGAGGAATGAAAAGGGGGTCAGTAATGGAAACTAACTTACCTTCTTGGCTTTCTCCAACACTTCATCCAGATCCTACGACAAACATAAGGGACCACACTTATTTTAATGAGTAATTAACTGATCGTTGGTCATATAAATTCAGCTGGGGCCCCAGGGAGCACAACAGTGTTTCTGCCACCCTGTGTAGCAGAAAATAAAGCACCTCCATCAACCCCCGTCCTGCACACACACACACACACACACACACACACACACACACTGCTTTTACAACATCACTGTCTTACTGCCAGCTACTCTCCAGTCCCCTTGACTGATTGCCCTTTTTGTGACTTCCAGCTCTTCTGATCTCTCTGCACTTGTAAGAGATCTCATCTGTCTTGTTTATTTATTTAGCACCCTTGGTCACACCGTGCCAGCCCTCTGCCACTGAGCTATGCCCTCAGCCTCTCGTGGTTTAAGAAAGCAAGTTGAATCTCCAGATACCTCAGTTTTCACTCTCTCCTGAACCCACGACTCCTCACATTCTAAATCACCATGTAATCTTTCCATCTGGATGAGATCAGACTCATCAGTATGTCCCTGCTAGCGATTCTGTCTGCCTGACTCTCCATTCCTATCCCACAGCCTGGTCTGCCCTGGTATCAGCAAAGGGCATCACCACCTTAAACACAAACTAAAAATCCAAACCATGTTCAAATCCTTCCTTCCCCCTGGTCTTCACATCCAAATCTCCTGCATGTATTATTGCACTTATTTCTAAAATACGTCGAGGATATCTACTCTGGTTCTCATGTTATCATCACAGCACTGGCCTCCACCATCTCCTGTCTGTTTACTGGGAGTTCTTAAGTGGTTTAGCTTTGTCTCTTTCACCTTTTTGCCACACAGCAGCAAATTTGTCTTCGGCACATCGTTTTTCTTCTTTTAAATGGGCTGTCTTAAAACTTTAATGGGTTAAAAATGTGCATCGAACTAAAACAGGCCAAATTCCATACTGTCTGCCGGTGTTCCTGACGAACGCGCACTCAGACCGTAAGCGTCGCCTCCTAAGAAATAGAGACCTGCGCTCCTCCACCTCCAGCCTCCCCGAGGCAGCGGGTAAACTCCGAGTCTGTCCGCTCGCACAGGCCCCACCCCGTGTGCTCCGCGTTTGCCCCTCTCCCGGGGCCTCTGCTGAGGGCTGGCCGGGATCAGCACATCTCAGGAGGGGTAAGACTGTGGCGACCACAGTGTGCCGCCAGCTGACATCGGGAGGAACAGGCAGGACGACGACGGGGGTTCGAAGGGAAGCCGGTCGGCTCCGCACAGACCCGCTAGGGCCTGAGGATCTGCGGGAGAGAGGGTAACTTCCGGGAAAGGACGCGGCCCTCCCGACTCCCGGGGCCCCCGACTCGGCCTCACATACGCTGTTAAACTCCGGGGCGGAGAGATGGCAGTGACAGTCCACGAGCCCCAAGCCCACGGCACCCACAGCCATCTCTGCAGGCTTCCCAACCGGAAGCCCGCGTGGCATTCCTGGGCCCACCGAAGCCCGGGCGGAACCATGGGCCGCGGCAGACGGAGTTTCCGGCCGGACGCGTCCAGTGAGGGGCGCGTCCTTCCGGTCTCAGAGTCGCGCCTCCGTTCAAACCGGCGCGATGGCGGGTGTTCGTGAGACGGAGCCGGAGCCGGAGCCGGAGCCGGCGCCGGCGCGGGACCAGGATGGGCGCGCCCCCGCAGACTTCCGAGTGCGCTGCACCCTGAAGCGGGCGGTGGCGGAAGTGATGGGGCTGTGCGGGCGCTTCGTGCGGGAGCTCGGGGCCGCGCTGCCCGACGACGTCCGGGAGCTGGCGCTGCGGGACGCGCAGTGGGTACGATCGCCCGGGCCGAGCCTCCTCCCCCCGCCGCCGGGCTCCGGGAGGCACAGGCGGGCGAATCCCGAGTTCCAGACCAGCTGGGGCCGCGCAGACACACCCCGACCCCGCCCTACCCCGTTGGCCTCGTAACCCTCTTCCCTTGTCGCCTGTATTTTTGCAAATCCCCGAAGATGGTGGTTTCTGAGGAGAGACAACTAGAAGTCGAGGGGTCACGGCCTCTGGAACAGATAGATGCACAGTCTGTGTGTAGGGGACTGCGTTCAAGCTTGTCGTGCAGCTCCTTTGTGACCGGATGACAACAGTGCCGAGTAAAAATAGAGGTTATCAGTCTCAGAAAGAAAGAAAAAAAAAGAATTAGGAGGGTCCAGAGATGTACTCAGCGGCAAGTGTCCTTGTAGCATGCACCAGACAGAGGTTAAGTAAAAGGATAATGAAGAAACCCAACTCAGATTGTAATTCTGTGTTGCCGTTTTGTGTTCGGTGTACAGTATACGGTGGCTACTATGTTATTCCCTCCTTGGAGTCAAGGCAACATCTCAACATTTTTAGTAGTTATTTTGGGAGACAGCTGTAAATACGAGGGTTTGTCTGATCCTAGAAAAAATGCTAAGTAATTTAGAACACCTATAAGACTTAACCTCTTATATCCTGTTGGGTGAGATCGGAAAGGGAATGAAAAGTAATGGTTTGTTGAGAAGCCTTGACAATGTTGATATGCCTCTAAGTAAAGCTGAATAGTATAGTAGCATGTTCATCAATGGTTGGTGAAGCTGCAGTGATCATTTCAAAGACAGTTTTTATTCTCATCTAATCTTTGAGAGCTTAACACAGTAAGAATCTTATCCTATTAAATCTTCCTTTTCTCCATTAGTGCTGGGGATTGAATGCAGAGCCTTGCTCACACTAGTAAAGTGTTGTCCACTGAGCTGTATTGTAGCCCTTTTTGTAAGATACTAGTATAGGGTCTGTACTATGACTCATAATTATAAGTCATTTATTCATATTTATTTTTAATTACACAAGTGATACAAGAGGCATGCTCATTAAAAATATTTTCAAAAAATAGCATTTATTAGGTCCTCCGTGAATTCCGAATCTGTCTGAACCCCTTCTGGAAATAACTTACTATTTTGGAGAGCACGTGGTGAGCCTAAACCTTCTTTAGAGTCTTACAGTTTACCACTCTGTGTTCTGGTTTGTCTATGTGGCCATTCTGATAAGTTGTCACTGATAGAACCTGTGCAGTCACTAATGTGTGGTAAGGGTATTTAGTCCTCTCCTAACAGTTAACTTGGACTTTATCTTTTTCCTCAGTGTTTCATTATTTCCATTCTGTTCCACAGAGATCCGTTACTATCTTACTAAAATGTTTGAATTCAGGATTTAGACTCCCTTCTGCTGACGTGGCTGCTGTAAATTTATTGCAGACTTTTGAATCTGCTGTGGAGGAGAATGTCAGCATCAACGGACAAGCCTGGCAGGAAGCTGCCGACCACTGTCTTATGGGTATGTGGCTTGACTCTTCCTCTGTCATTAATTTCTGAGCTTGTTTTTGCAGCTAACTTTATTTTGAATGCTATTTTATAATTTGTTTTCTTATCTCTCTGTGGTGGTTTGAGTAGGAATGGCCTCCATAGGGTTATGTATTTGAGTTCATAGTCACCAGGAAGTGGCACTGTTGAGAAGCATTAGGAGGTGTGGCCTTTGTTGGAGGAAGTGTGTCCCTGGGAGTGGACTTGAGGTTCCAAAAGCCCATGCCAAGCCCAGTGTCTTTTCTCTCTCTCTCTCTCTCTCTCTCTCTCTCTCTCTCTCTCTTTCTCTCTCTCTCTGCTTGTGGATCAGGATTCTGTCTCTCCCTGTGCTTGTGGATTTTTCTCTCTCTGCTTGTAGTGTTCAGCTTCTTCAGTGCCTGCTTGCATGTCCCCATGCTCCTTGCCAAGATGATAATGGACTAAGCCTTTGAAACTAAACAAGCCCCTAATTAGATGCCTTCTCTTATAAGAGCTGCCTTAGTCATGGTGTCTCTTCACAGCAATAGAACCCTGACTAAGACACACTCTCTCTTTAATGAACATTGTTTTGGAGGGAGTTGTGCATGTCAGTGGAGGTCAGAGGACACTTTCAGGAGTTGTTTCTTTTCACCATGAGGACTTCAGGGTCAAACTCAGGTCCTTGGTGGCAGGCGTTTTTTTTTATGCTTGGCCATCTCACTGGCTTCTATATCATTTATCTTAAAGCATATTTAAAGTATTATGGGAAAAAAGAAATTAGTGTAGATTACTGAAGTCGTAGCCCAGAAGAAACTTGGTGGGTACCTTGATCTGTCCTGTCTGGTGTCTGGTGTCCTGAAAGGTCTTTCGTCTGCTCTTCGGGTGCTTCTGCAGTAGGGCTGTCAGAGATGTTGTAGAATTATCCCCAGTTAAAGAAATAGGCTCAGAAAACCCCTGCATTTCCTCATAAGCCTGGTTTATGTTTCTGCAGTGCGTAGATGACACTTAGAATGGATAATGAAGTGTTCTTATGTGTAAAGTTAAACTCTGTGAGTATCCTGCAAAGGGTGTTACAGATTTGTAGATGGCTTCTAAAACTGTTAGCTTACTCCAAAGACTTGATTGTACCTTTGTTTGTTTGTTTTTGAGATAGGGCTTCTCTGTGTGGCCATGGCTATCTTGGAACTCTGTAGACCAGGTTTGCCTCAAACTCAGAGATCCACCTGCCTCTGCCTCCCAGGTGCTGGGATCAAAAGTGAGTGCCGCTAGTGCTGGCTTAGACATGACTGTGCCTCACTCGTGGTGCTGGCATGTCTAAAGAAGGCAAAGTGCTAACGGAAGAAAGGGCAGTGTAGGAAGGGACATCAGTGGACAGGGAGTGGTCCGTTTGGGAAGTGAGGCAGGTGTCCCTGTGTCTGCAGAACTCTCCAGAAGCGCAGTGTGCCATCTGTCCCTCTGGGAACATCACTCAGGGATGAGCATCACTGATGTCACTCACTGCTTTGGGTTCACATTGTCCAGTCATTTGAGCTGATTACAGGCCTACCAGCAACTCTAGTGACTATAACGTTTCTTCTACACAGTAAGAGAGTGCTTTGCCCAGAAGACTTTCTTGTCTGTTACCTGGGACCATGTTAGCCATCTCACTGGCTTCTATATCACTGTCTTTTAAAATTACCAAAACATATTTTGGGTTTACACATTAAATGGATAAAAACCAACAGCATCTGTTTTGTAAAATATTAACCCAATAATTGGTGATTAGTAGGGGATATATTTTTTTAAAAAAATTAGCTGGGGTTGGGGATTTAGCGCTCTCAGTGGTAGAGCGCTAAAGGCCCTGGGTTTGTTCCTCAGCTCCGGAAAAAAAATTAGCTAGAAGTACTTTGCACACCGAATAGGTTTTCAATGGGTGTTTATTTGAAACAAAGCATACAAAAAGTCACAAAGGAGTGAAATGTTTGGAAAGCCAGTAGTGAGTTGGGAAAAACAATAGCAAATGTGTCAAGAAAGGTAAGTTGTAAGGGATTTGTACTTTACCACGTGGTCTTGGAGGAATCACAGGAGTGGTGTGTGTGTGTGTGTGTGTGTGTGTGTGTGTGTGTGTGTTCAGTGCTGGTGAACGAGCCTACGGACTCACTTATGTCAGGTAGGTCTTGTGTCTGTGCTGTATACCCCAGTCTTTATAAGGGCAGCTCCTTGAGAGCAGAAGTCTGCTTTTAGAAATAGACACCCATTTGTTTGTACATTGTGGTTTTACAAATTCTACCCCTTGAGGGCGCTAGGAAACCATTTTCCTACATAGAAGATTTCCCTGACTGATGAGATGGCTGAGCTGAGAAAGGTGCTTGCTGTGCAAACCTGGGTGCAGGTGGAAGGCAAGAACCGATTCCTTCGAGTTAGGCTGTGGCATGTGTGCCATCCCCATCACACACACATAAGTTTCTAAAAAGAACTTTTATAAAATCGTGCCCTGTTCTTTGCAGGCCAGTGACTGCTTTTCAAAAGGATGTAATAAAATTTAAAGCTGCTTATTTCACTAAGTGTTCCAAGTGAGACATGTTCCTCAGGTCCTCCAGAGAAGCCCTGAGTGGACTAGGTTTGTTACAGGAGTGAGAGGCCACACCTACTATACTTCGAAGTGTAGAAGTGACGTACGTATGCAGACATACACCAGACAGCTTGCCGAACATTTCAGAAACAGGTGCCAGTCAGGCTTCTCCCTGGTAAAGCTTTAGTCAATGAGACTAGACCGGCATAACAGAGCTCAGGGTGCAAGCCATCTAACCGAGACTTGGGTCCTTAGCGTTGTGCTTCTTAGTTGTTTGCTTTCAGTACTGGGATTCAGTGCAGATCCCTCACAGTGCTGCCTTCTCCAACCAGGGTTTTTACTCTGAAGTTATTTTTTTAGATGAGGCCCAGTGCGTCTCTCTGCACTCACTTCTTCAGGGTGCTTCATTTCTGTGCCCTATCCTAGACCTTGTGAGTCCAGATTTACACACTGGTAACACACTCCCCAGGTAATCATTCCTTCTTGAACTTGAGAACCATTTTCTTACAGTAAAGAGCTGGTAAAACATTTGTCCCCAAGTCACCATACCTTTCATGCCCTCACCCCTGAGTCAGATGTCACATCTGGCATTCTTCTCACTGCTGTTGTCACAGGGTGGGTTGGCACAAAATAAAGTGAAAGCTTGTCCATGGTATGAGATGCCCTTTATAGTTAACAATTGCGGGGAAGAGGATGCAGGGCTGGACCCAGGGCCCTGCGAGCTGTAAGCCCATGCTCTGCAGCTGAGCTGCACCTCAGCCCTTTCCCCTGCAGTTAACCCATGTAGGATGCTCTGTCTGCAACGACTCCGTGTCCTTACAGTTCCCTTCCCCAGAGGTGTTTTCCTCCCTGGCCCTTCTCATTCGGTGCCTTGTTTACACCTGGATTTCAAGCTCAGATGTTGTTTCTGTTCAGTCATTCACTCCCACCGGCGGTGTTTCCTTGTTGTGTGTCCTCTGTCTTTATGTCCCTGCTGCGTTTGTCAGGTTACAGTTGCCGGCCCCTTGGGGTCATGCTCTGCTTGTCTTTGTAGTTCACGGAGGTGTTTGATAACTGACTGGTACAGGAATGAGGGGGCTTCGTTAGTTTGCCACACTGTTTTCTTTAGTTATTTTGTGAATTGAGCTGTATAATGTTTCTATACTAACATGGACCTTTTCTGAAGTAGACTCTGACATCAAAGTTCTTGAAGATGAATTTGATGAGCTCATAGTAGATGTGGCAACAAAACGCAGGCAGTACCCCAGAAGGATCCTGGAGAGCGTCATCAAAACCTTGAAAGCTCAGCACGAGACTCTGGTGAGATGATTACATTTAAATCCTCACACTTACATTACCTCCAAATAGTGCAGGCTCACCTCAAACTTTTGCCCTTCCAACCTTCATCCTGAGTGCTGGGATTACAGTTTGTACTACCATGTTGTGTGATGTTTTGCTCTTTTGGCTCTTTGACCTTTATGAGGGGCCTGCCACCCAGCCCCCCCCCCCCAAAATCATACATGGAGTCTTATTATTACTTCCAAATGTCTGGCCTTAGCTTGGCGCTATCCAGCTTTTTTTGTTGTTGTTTTTAAATTGACCTGTCTACCTTTTCCCTCTGGGCTTTTTTTTTTTTTTTAAATGTCAATTACATCTCCATTTATTATTTATTTATTTTGGTTTTTCGAGACAGGGTTTCTCTGTAGCTTTGGAGGCTGTCCTGGAACTCGCTCTTGTAGACCAGGCTGGTCTCGAATTCACAGAGATCCGCCTGCCTCTGCCTCCCGAGTGCCTTTTGTGTTTCTTACTTTCCTTCTCCGTGGCTGGCGGGATGGCTGGCCCTTAGCATCCTCCTCTCCTTGTTCTCTTGCTGCTGCTCCTTCCTCTTTTCTCCTTCTGTTTATCCTCTCTGCCTGCCAGCTCCGTCCATCCTTGCTCCTGCCTTGTTATTGGCCATTCAGCTCTTTATTAGAACATCAGGTGTTTTAGGCGGGCAAAGAATCACAGCTTCACAGAGTTAAACAAATGCAGCATAAACGAAAGTCACACACACACCTTAAACTAATATTCTGCCACACTATCACAGTGGCTGGCTTGGCATTTCAGATGGGCAGAGCCTTAGGCTTTGTTTTCTGTAGGTGTCAGTCACCATGCCAGTCACATGCTTGTCTGGGACAAATGGAAATGAAGCCAGCCCTGGCAGATTAGACCCGGGTCTCTTTCTGGGTGTTGACATTGGCTGGGGGTGGCATTGCCCCTCTTAATGACTATGGAGGCTTTAGATTGTACAATCCTCTATGCCTTTAGGTTTTTTTTTTTTTTTAAATCAGCATGCTTTTAAATGTGAACCTTCAGTCGTCCCTCCTTCAGCCGTGTTTCAGGGCATTAAAGGTCTGCAGTCGCTCTAAATATTCAAAGTCCTATCACAGTAGGGAAAGGAAAATTCATGAGAATTTTTTGTGTTTCTCACGGTGTTCGTCCTTAGAAAGGAAAAATGCCTGGTGTGTATTGACTGTGCCATGCTTCCTTCCTCACCTCCCTGACTTCCTAAAGGAAACCCTGAAACTAGTCAGTGAGGGTAGAGAGAGAAAACTGGAGAGCATTAGTTGTCCCTCCTCCTTTTTTACACTTTGGCTCTGGTTATCATTGAGCAAGAGTAGTAAGGAACATTTCCTTTTCCTTTTGCCTGACTGTGGGGGAGCCAGCTGTGTTGTGTGCTGCTGCAGGTGTGGACAGTAATGGGCTGGTGTGTAGTTTAGCCACTTTTGTAAAAGATCCTGTGAAAATTGCAATCCTGAGTTTCAAACATTTGTCCTGAATGAACTTCCATCATACTTTGGTCATTGCCTTATATGTTAAACACCACTATGCCTTGACTTCTTTTTTTCTGATTATAATAGTGCTATTTCCTACTGTATTCACCAGGGGGCAGTATATAAAAGGTATTCAAAGCCAGGCAGCGATGGGGGGGGGGGAGAAGAGGAGGAGGAGGGATCTATGTGAGTTCAAGGCCAGCCTGGTCTACAAACGGAGTTATTATCTGCGGCATCACATGTCTAAGTTAAATGCTTTCATTTGTGCTCTGTTTAGAAGCAGTATCGCCCGGTTGTGCATCCCTTGGACCTGAAATGTGACCCTGACCCAGGTAAGCTGTTGGAGAATGTGTTGGAAATGAAGCATCCTTTGTCATGGTCCCCAGCTGTGCGCGGCCTCGCCTCCACAGTCGATGCATAGCGCTTGTCTTTAGATGTCTGTGATACCCTCTGTCATTCTGTCAGCCTCGAGTTTTCCCTCCCCACAATCTCAAATGTTAGATGCTCCAGGCTGCAATGCACAGCTGCTGGCTGTGTCTCTACTGACAGAAACGCCATTCTCTTTCAGTTTTGCTGTAGGTTTCTTTTGTTGGTTTGTTTTTTTTTGTTTTCATGATTCAGATTTTATCTTTAATGTGGTCTTCCTGGTTTTCTACAATGTGTGTTATATATAACTTCTTGAGTTAGTGTAGACAGTTGTTTTTTTTTGTTTCTGTTTTTGTTTTGGGGGTTTTCGAGACAGAGTTTTTCTGTGACTTTGGAGCCTGTCCTGGACCTCGCTCTTGTAGACCAGGCTGGCCTCAAACTCACAGAGATTTGCCTGCCTCTGCCTCCCGAGTGCTGGGACTAAAGGCTTGCGCCACTAACGCCCGGCTAGACACGGTTTTCATAAACACAGTGAAGGCCACAGTTGACCAGTCCAGCTTTATGTTCAGATTTATGCATAGTTCCAGTTTCCAGTCCCAGCTCTTTCATACCAAGCCCCGCCTTTGCTACCTTCTGTTGTGCGGATACAGTATCCTTTCTGCCCTTACTTTTGTTTCTCAATTTGGAAGAGGCATTCTGTAGTTCTGTTCCTTTAATGTCTCCTATAAAATTGTAACTGCTCTAGTGAAGTTATCTGACTTTATCCAGTCCTTTAAACTCCATGAGCAAGAAATGGACCTTTGTACCCTCTGTGCATTGAATAAGGACACCCCCACTCCCAGTTTTCTGTGTTTTTCACGTCAATTTTAGTTTTCCTGGTTAAATGAAAGGTAAAATTTACCTGCTAGGACTCTTGTCCTGCTGAGGATGGAGCTTAGGACCCTGCCCCTGCCAGACAAGTGCTGACCAGGAGCTACATCCCCAGCTGGCTTTGTTTTGTTTGTTTTGTTTTTTGAGGGCAGGGAACTCATGATCCTCCTGTCTCCACCTCCTGAGTGCTGGAATCCCAGGTATAAGCCACCATGTCTGGCTCAGTAGCTTCTTTTTTGTACTTGTGATTAGTTAGATTTATCAATCAAATTTTCAAAATTCTGAAATAGCTATTATTTTTAACTTTTTGCCTGCCTTTTGGGCTTGCTTCTTGCTAGTACTTCCTTAGGCAGCTCAGGTAAAGGTTGTCGGGGGCCAGCTCTGAGTTTCTATTTCATCTTTGCTTTTAAATTTTATTTGCTTTCATCATGTTGAATATATTGAACCCATTATCATTTTTTAGGAAGGTTTTTTAACATTTTTATTTTTAAACCACAGGTATGTTGGTAGGCATGAATACAGGTGCCAGAACAGGCTAGAGGCATTGGATTCCCCAAAGCTGTAGTTAGAAGTGGCTGTCAGCTGCCCATTGTGAGTGCTGGGAGTTGAACTCAGGTTCTCTGCAAGAGCAGTTGGAGCTCTTAACTGCTGAGCCATCTCTCCAGCTCCTATCCTTGTTCCTTGTAAATAGTGGTTTACTAGGATGGAGTTCTTGTGCCATTCAGCTTTGTGAGATCTCTGCTTGGCCTGGTGCTCCACACCTGTAACCTTGCTCACAGTGCTCTAACTTTCACTCTGTGTTCAGGCTGTACCAGGTATGTACTGGGCCGGTGCCTTTCATTCTTGTCTAAAGTTACCTATCTGATCCTCTCCCTTCACGTAGCTCTCTGTTCACACTGTCACCTCACTAGAGAGATTGTCCATGTTACCCTGCATCACAGTCCTTTACAACCCTTGTCAGGCCTACCACTCCCTGGTACCCTGCCATTCCTTTAACTGAATGGGGAGCTCCTTGGTTCCATCAGGCTGGCCAGGGAGCTGCCCCTGCCTCCTGCCCCTGCCTCCTGCCCCTGCCTCGACAGCCCTGGGGTTGCAGACATGCACTGCTGCGCCTAGCTGGGGATTGGCAGTGTGCTCCATAGTCACTTTACTCAGGAGCCGTCTGTCAGCCCTGTGGTGTGTGCCTGATTGACTTTAGCTCTTAGGACTTGGGACGGTGTGTTTGCTGCATCACCTCTGCAGGACGTTCCTCCCTCCCGAATTCACTGAACGTTCCCTGGACTTGTGCTTGTTTTGCCTCTTCAGAGTCTCTCCCTCCTGCTACTAGTTTGTGCTGCCTTCACCTAGTCACGAGCAGTCCAAGGCCAGGGCCATGGCTTAAGAGGCTGTGGGCACATGTCATACTGGAGATACCGGGTCTGACCATGAGTCACGGGTGGGCACACGGTGCAGGCCCAGGCCTGGCGATGTCACCATGTAGCACTTACCATGTAGCTTCACATACACTTGTTGGTTGGTGGTTTCCTGTCCCTGTTTCAGAGTAGGAAGGCTCGTCTCAGCCCTTGGTGTTAAACAAGGGAGCTGATGATACCACTTCCTACCCTGCTGGTGCACATCAGTTCCTTCCATTTTCAGAGAGGCAGATCTGTAGCTACTGTTGGCTAGCCAGGGTCTGCATAGTGCAGCAGTCCTGGCCAGGCTGTGCAGGTCGGTATCCTAAAGAAGTCCTACCAGTGTCGCCATGGCTGAGGGGTCAGCCGCCTCACGACTCCAGAAGCAGCATTGTGCTCAGAGGGTGGGTAGCATGAACCTGGAACAGTGTGTTCAGGTGAGAGGAAGTTTCTGTGGCAATGGTAGGTGGGCATTTATATCGATCCTATCAGGAGGACGAGCACTGAGAAATAAACCCAAGTCCATGGGACAAAAGAATTGGCAAATAAGATCAGACACTTGGCTGAGGCCAGATTAAAACCTCTGGGTCCATTTTGATGGGCCTGGCTGGGCATTGGTGGCACACACATTTTATCCCAGCACTCAGGAGGCAGAAGCAGGTGGATCTCTGTGAGTTTGAGACCAGCCTGGTCTATAGTGTAAGTTCCAGGACAGATTCCAAAGTTACACAGAGAAGCCCTGCCTCAGGAAAAAACAACACAAACAAACAAACAAACAAAAACCACAAAAAGGGTTTTTGACAGACCCAGGGGAAACTGTAGTTGTTTGTTTTGTTTGCTTGCTTTTGCTTGCTTGTTTTTACTTTTTTGGCTGTTTGACTCTTTCGGGGGCCCTGCAACCCAGCTCCCAAATAAATCACACACAGAGGCTTATTATTACTGATAAATGCCGGCCTTAGATTGGTTTTTTTCTAGACAGCTTTCCTTAAGTTATCCCATCTACCTTTTGTCTCGGGTGTTTTCTTTTTCTTAGTTCTGTGTATATTGCTTTCACTCTTGTTCCGTGGCTGACTGGGTGGTGGGGTGGCCGGGTGGCCGGGTGGCTGGGTGGCTGGCCCCCAGCATCCTCCTCTCATTTTCTTGCTCCTCAGACCCTCTTTTTCTCCTTCTGTGTATTCTCTCTGTCTGCCAGCCCCGCCTATCCTTGCTCTTTTCTTGCTGTTGGCCATTCAGCTCTTTATTAGAACTGATTATTTATTATTATTATTATTACTATTTATTATTATTATTATTATTATTATTTATTAGGTGTTTTAGACAGGCATAGAACCACAGATTGACAGAATTAAACAAATGCAGCATAAAAGAATACAACACATCTTTGCATCATTACATGTTCCACAGCATAAACAAATGAAACACATCTTAAAATAATATCCCACAACATGATTGCCACCACAGTGCTGAAGAGGAGTGAGTTGTGTGGACTCATAGCTCTAACCTGTTGGTATTTTCAGCAGGAATGCTGATCTCAATCCTCATCAACTCACGGCATCGCTGGCATCAGCTGCCTCCTTAGAAACTGAGACAAGCCGGTTACCCTTGAGCACGCTTGCTTGTTCGTGCTCAGGAAATACATTGGGAGCACATGGGAAGCTCTCCAGTGGCGCATTTCTGCTGAATTTGCAGGCTTTGGGGGTTCATGTTCCTTTGTTTAGACAGGCAGTGACCCGGAAGCAAAACCAGGCTTATTACTCAACCTTTCATTTCCACTTTTTCATTTCCCTCTGTTTTAGAAAGCAGGCAGCCAGGGGAGGCTGTGTTCTCAGAGGCTCTGAACTTCCACATTTTGTAAGGGCAAACTTTTCCCCAGCTATCTACTGATTAACTATTTACCAGTAAGACATGGTTCTCGTTAGTCAGGAGCACCCTTGAGTAGTCATCAGTGTAAAGCCCTGGAATGAAAAGGTTCTTTCCCGTTACCCTGCATTAAACACGTAGTGATGGCAGGGATGTCTCAGGGCCTCCTACAGTCGACACGTGAGTTCTAAGCTGGCCCTGCAAGCAGAGCCTTCAGGCAGCCCCTCTTGTGTCCTGACAATGCTGTCTGGCTTTGGGCGCTGCTGGACAATCTGCGGGTAGCACTCACAAGGATGTACACTTCAGGGTTCACATTTGCACCTGGGATTCGAACTTCAGTTTAAAGAGGGAAAGAGATAGTATGGCCAGGGAGTACAGATTTAGGTTCCTGCAAATTTCATGTTGCAGTGTGGCAACAGTTTTGTGGAGTTTTACAAAACAATAGAGAAATCATAAATGAGCTCTGCATTTTTAATGCACCAGTGGAAGTGTCAGGTCACAGATGGCCTAAGGTGCTGTCTGCTGGTGGCTCAGCTTTCTGGTGGATAGAAACAGGTCTGTGTGTACATCTCCAGGGATTTATCTAATGGTGATAAAGTTGTTGGGTCACTTACAAAGGAGGCACACTTGGTAAAGACAGCTGGGATAAGTGGCTCTGGACTGGAAACATTGTATCCTTTCCCCATTGTACTAAGTAAGTTAATCAGCTTTGGAAGTCTCCCTATGAGGTGTGGTTCTTTCAGGAACTTTTGTTGGCACTGTTAAGAGTGGAATCCCAGCACTCGGGAGGCAGAGGCAGGAGGATCTCTGTGAGTTCGAGGCCAGCCTGGTCTACAAGAGCTAGTTCCAGGACAGCCTCCAAAGCTTATTGCCATCCTGATGATGCTCTTGTAGGGCCCGTGAGGAGGAGGAGGCATGAGAACGCTTCTAGGGGAGGCCGTCACAGCTTCTTACCATGGACTGTCAGCCACCAGCACTAGGTCCTAAGACAGAATTCGTGTGCCAGGAGTGTTTCTGTGTTCTAGTTATAAACCATGACAGATTGACTTAGAATCCTTGTGAGCAAGGGAGCAAAAAGCTTATTGCTTTGGAATTTCTTCAGGTATTTATGTTGGAAAGTGATGTCTTTAACTTTCTAAAACTTTTTATCCATTGTGTGTGTTTGTGCACACATACGTGCGTGCTATAGCTTGGGCATGGAGGTCAGAGAACAACTCCCCCCTTCCACCACATGGGTTCCAGGAATCTAACTCAGATTGTCAGGCTTGGCAGCAAGTGCCTTTTCCTGCTGCACCATCTTGCCAGCCCAGAAAATAATTTTTATGTCTATGCAGCATATCCACATGCTTTATGAGTTTTGCTCAGCTTTGTGTTTAGTACAGGATGGCCTGTAATGTGTGGTCCTCTTGCTGTTGCTTTCCGGGTGCTGAGATCACAGGTGTCTGTCTCCTTCCTGACTGTTAGAGGTCATTTTGAGAGACCTATCTCCTCTGCCTCCCAAGTGCTGGATTAAAGGTGAACACCACCACACACTGCAGATACCTTTTAAATGCAAAGGCTTCAATTTACTTAATTAAAAAAGAAGAGGTACTGTAAATTCATAGTTAGACATTTAATTTTAAAATGGTCAGGAGTTTCATTATCCTGGGGCTCAGTTTTTCAGAACTATCTGTGAGTTTACATCTTAGGAGGACAGTGTGTGATTTCTGGCAGAGTGGTCTTTGACAGGGTTACTTTGGATTCTAGAAGATGTGCCCTCTAATTCTATCCAGTTGCAGTCCCCTTCTCGGGTTATTTGTAAAGGTGGCCATGAGGCCTGCTCTGAAATGGCCTGAGACTGACAGGATGTGTGGTGGCTGCAGCAGATGAGGCTTCGGGGTGTGTCCTTCTTCCCGGGTGCTTGCCTTTCAGAGGCAAGTTCCCCAGAAGACTCGTTGCACTTACCAGAGTCACTTTTTGTTTTGTTTTGTTTTAGTTTAGTTTTTTTTTTTTTTTTTTTTTTTTTTTGAGACAGGGTCTCTCTATGTAGTCCCAGCTTTCCTGGAACTTGCTCTGTAGACCAGCTGACCTCGAACTCACAGAGACCTCCTGCCCCTGTGTCCTAGCTGCAGGGATTAAAGGCGTGTGCCACCATGCCCGGCTGCCCACTAGCTTCACTTTTGATCTTTCTCATTCCTGTGGAAAAACATCAGTCTGGTGTTGGGTCCTTAGACCTTACACTGTGTACACATCCTTCAGTGTGAGCATTGTCACTGCAGCTATGTATACATCCTTCAGTGTGAGCATTGTCACTGCAACTATGTACATACACATCCTTCAGTGTGAGCATTGTCACCGTAGCCCCTGACAGTTGCTTCTCTCTGGTTTTCTCCCAGACTTGTAAATTCCTGGGTGTGTAGACACTGGAGGCTACCCACCAGTCCTGGGTGTGTAGACACTGGAGACTATCCTCCAGTCCTGGGTGTGTAGACACTGGAGGCTGTCTTCCAGTCCTGGGTGTGTAGACACTGGAGACTATCCTCCAGTCCTGGGTGTGTAGACACTGGAGACTGTCCTCCAGTCCTGGGTGTGTAGACACTGGAGGCTGTCCTCCAGTCCTGGGTGTGTAGACACTGGAGGCTGTCCTCCAGTCCTGGGTGTGTAGACACTGGAGACTATCCTCCAGTCCTGGGTGTGTAGACACTGGAGACTGTCCTCCAGTCCTGGGTGTGTAGACACTGGAGGCTGTCCTCCAGTCCTGGGTGTGTAGACACTGGAGGCTGTCCTCCAGTCCTGGGTGTGTAGACACTGGAGGCTGTCCTCCAGTCCTGGGTGTGTAGACACTGGAGGCTGTCCTCCAGTCCTGGGTGTGTAGACACTGGAGACTGTCCTCCAGTCCTGGGTGTGTAGACACTGGAGACTGTCCTCCAGTCCTGGGTGTGTAGACACTGGAGACTATCCTCCAGTCCTGGGTGTGTAGACACTGGAGGCTGTCCTCCAGTCCTGGGTGTGTAGACACTGGAGACTGTCCTCCAGTCCTGGGTGTGTAGACACTGGAGACTGTCCTCCAGTCCTGGGTGTGTAGACACTGGAGACTGTCCTCCAGTCCTGGGTGTGTAGACACTGAAGACTGTCCTCCAGTCCTGGGTGTGTAGACACTGAAGACTGTCCTCCAGTCCTGGGTGTGTAGACACTGGAGACTATCCTCCAGTCCTGGGTGTGTAGACACTGGAGACTATCCTCCAGTCCTGGGTGTGTAGACACTGGAGACTGTCCTCCAGTCCTGGGTGTGTAGACACTGGAGGCTGTCCTCCAGTCCTGGGTGTGTAGACACTGGAGGCTGTCCTCCAGTCCTGGGTGTGTAGACACTGGAGGCTGTCCTCCAGTCCTGGGTGTGTGGACACTGGAGGCTGTCCTCCAGTCCTGGGTGTGTGGACACTGGAGGCTGTCCTCCAGTCCTGGGTGTGTAGACACTGGAGGCTGTCCTCCAGTCCTGGGTGTGTAGACACTGAAGGCTGTCCTCCAGTCCTGGGTGTGTGGACACTGGAGGCTGTCCTCCAGTCACCTTCCTTTTCCTATACTAGTCTTCAGTTGCCCTCGCCTACTGTTTTTGATCTGTTTCTTTATTTGGGTATAGTGTATCCTATCCACTGCCTCCGATCCTGTACTCCTCAGTCCATTTGGCACCAGATCTCTGTTTAAGGCAAGCTGTCCATAACATAGTCCCTGTGTGAGCTGACAGCACCCTCTTTCATTAGGAAGTGCCTGACAGCATGACTGTGTTGTGCCCTGTCCTAGCTTTTGAGTACCTGTGATCACCACTGAAGATCCCATGCTTAGAGACAGCCAGCCCTCCCAGGAGAGGCTCGACTGCTCATTGGTGTGCACGCTGCCCTCTAGTGGCCCTTCGGAAAAAGTTGTTGGATGTGTGTGAGTAAGGGATGCTGTAGTTTGTAAAAGGGATTTATAGTTTTGCCAGAAATACTGAATGTCTTATTTTAGAATACCCCATCACACACCTGGGTGTGATAATCTATAAGTATGAAAGCCTAGAGCCCAGCTCCATTTTATACACAAGCCCATGTCACTCTTGGGCTTATAGGTTTTCATTGTTTGTACATGAAAAATAGGTATTGTTTAGCAAGGGGAAGATAAAGACCAAAAACGGTGGTATGAGGTATTTTAGGAATTGTTTGTAGTAGTCCTGTGGAAGCGGCACACTAAGTGCCTAGTCCTGCAGAGGGAAAGGACTGTGCGCACTGGAGTGGGGCTCTTTTGGATCATGTGACCATGGCTGATGCACACAAGGATACGAATGCTTTTTGCTGTGTTAGGGTTCTCTAAAGATACAACCGATGAAATGAATTTGAGAGAGAGACAGAGTATTATAGAGTGGCCTACGGGCTACAGTCCAGGTAGTTCATCTTTGGCTGTCTCCTGAGCAAAGGCCAAGGTAGCTTTTGAGTCAGTTTCCAGTCTGGTGCTGGAGTCCCAGGGATGAGCTGTTGGTCTTCAGTCTACATTGAAATACTAGAGACGGAGGTTCTCCACCAGGGAAGGAATGCCTCAGCAGCAGGCAGTGCAGGATGCACGTGATGGTCAGAACACAGCTTTGTGAAGCGGGGATCCCTCCTGCAGGGTTCCCTGCCTTGCCTCCGCTCTAGGACTGAACTGTCAGCCAACCCCTTTGCAAGCACTTTGCTGAGTTATCTCACTGGCCCATGTTTTGCTTTTGTAAAATTCACAATCATTTAAAGTCTTAGCCTGTGTTTGTCTTAAAACTTGATGATGTGTGGAGGTGTCAGCTGCAAGAATGTTTATAGAACAGAGGCTGGATGCTCCTGGGGCACAGCGGGGGCTGCTCAGCACCCCACCTGTGTGCACACCTTTGAATTGCACTCTGCTGACCTCCTGGTCCTCTTACTCATCTTGATAAATTGGATAGGACGTTGTCTTTAGTAGATTACAAAGTACTGTAAGAAAGATTAGTCTAAGGTGAATGGTCCTAACAGATTTCTGTCTGGATTGCATCTAAACGTCTTTACGGTTGGCTAATGAGATAAAGAAGCTAAAATACTGTTTGGTGGTTTCTTGCAGCTTCTCATGTGGAAAATCTGAAATGTCGCGGGGACGCTATAGCTAAGGAAATCAGTGACGCCATGAAGGTAAAAGCTGTAAATCAGTGGTGCCATGAAGGTAAAAGCTGTGCTAGGCATATAGAGTAGGAAAAGACTGGTGTTGGTGGGCGCCAGGCATGTTTGCAGCTGTAGGAGGATGCTCAGGTCTCTAACAGGTTAAGTTCATTCTGTCAGTGCACCACCACCACCAGTCTTATCCCCAAAATTTAGTGTGTGTGTGTGTATCTTTTAGTCTTAGCTTTAAGTTTAATTCCTCCATTTAAATGGGCATTTTAAAATATAAAGTCAAATAAACATGTCACCAAGAAATCAGGTCTCAGTAATACACTTGACTTAAAGAATGCTGGGGCTGGAGAGATGGCTCACAGGTTAAGAACACTGACTGCTCTTCCAGAGGTCCTGAGTTCAATTCCCAGCAACCACATGGTGGCTCACAATCATCCATTATGGGATCTGGTGCCCTCTTCTGGTGTGCAGATATACATGGAAGCAGAATGTTGTATACAATAAATAAATAAAATATTAAAAAAAAAAAAGAATTACAATGCTACGTATCCATGTGTGTGTAGTGTGGCTGTGTCTGTGTGTTCACCTTTCAACCTGAGCTTTTTCCTTCCCAAGGCTTTGCCTGTGTTAATTGAACAAGGAGAAGGCTTTTCCCAGGTCTTAAAGATGCAGCCTGTCATCCAACTGCAGAGGATCAACCAGGAAGTCTTTTCCAGCTGTTACAGGAGAGCTGATACCAAGCCCAGCAAGTCTATAACACAAGTGGAAACCACACCAACCGAAACTGCAGCCAGGAGCACATCGAACATAGTGCTAAAGAGAAAGCATGCCCCTGACTGCTCCCAGAGACGGCGCTACCCTCTTCGGCCAAAGAGAATTAATCTTGACACATAAACTGTTTGTTGGGGAATTGGAGGTCAGTCCTGTCAGCACTCAGGTCACTGCCTGCTGCTTGGGAGACCTCATTTAAAGTCACCGTGACTCTGCACAGGTGCAGTGCACTGTTCTGCCTGGACTGGCCTATGGTGTCATTCTCTGCCACCCTGATCTCCCTCTGTGGTAGGTGAAAGCCTTTTGAGCATGGCACAGAGCTGTATGTGTCCTCAGATGCCATCAGTCCCTGTTGCCTTGCGGCTGTCGAGGTATCCCAGGGATGTGCTCTGAGGGGTTCTTGATGGCAGCTTTCTCCACATGTGAAGCCCTGAGGTGGATCTTTGACTGGCCTTGGCTCTGCTCTGCACAGCAGCTGTGCATTGCTAGTGCAGTTCATCGGATGAACACACAGACGAAGGGCGCTTAATTTAGTGTTAGGGTTTTGTTTTGTGAGATAAAGGAGAAGGCTGTTATTTATTGTGCAGGAAATATTGCTCTAAAGAAGACCTGAGGCTGGAGCTCTGCTTCTTGCTTGTGCTTTCATCTTCATAGGTCTTTGAACATAATTTGAGTGGGAACTGATAGTTTCTTTTAAAGCCTTCATTTCCAAATAGATTCTTCCAGTTCAGAGTATATATTAGGATTACTGGTGAGTCATTTTACAGCAGACCTAAGCAGAGTGAACTGCTCTGGAAAAGGACATTTGTATAGGCGCTATAGTGTCAGACTTAAAAGGGTCTCAGCAAACTTACACTCTGAGACTCAGCCACAGCCTCTTACAGCTTGCACTTTGTCTCTTACGTGGTACATTGTAGATAGGGCCTCTGGCTTGTCACCTATTTCCTTGTTTGGTGACTACACACTTTTGTCCATTTTCAGAGGAATTTACTAATGGCTTAGAAGATCTGTATTGCTCTTGCTCGGTATGTCTTAATGATCATAAGCATCTAGGTTTTCTCCTTTGTCTGGTTTTCTCCTTTGGAAAAGCTTCATGGTGAGGCCACTTCATGGAACTTCTATATTCTGTTTTAGTGTTGAAATTTGGGATCAATGTATTCGTACAGAGCAATGTTTTGTATTTTAAGATAAGATGCTGTAAAGACCAAATTCTTGACACAGTGCTTTCTCCTGCTAACAAGGCATTCTTGGTACCGACGTTAGTAGGACAGCAGGTCAGCCCTCTGCATTTCACAGTGAACTGACCTTTGCCTTAAAATCACTTTGCGACTTCAGAAGGTGGCTGCTGTTGTGTGCTTCTTATGGCACTTATGTTCTGTGATGGATTTCACTTCGGAAGTGCCCAAGCAGGCAAGGCTAGGACAGACACCAGGCAATGGGGCAGTGTAGTAGGTTGCCATGAGCAAGTGTTCTATCAGCGACTTGGAGGATCCCACTTGGTGGCTCTGCTGGGCTTGACAATGCCATGTCCTAAAAGGGTCCCTTTCCACACTCAGGATCTGGGATGGCATCAAGAGGAGTTTGGAGTGATTACCTTTGTCTGGCATGTGACTTGACTCACTTAACACTGACCTTTGAGAGTCATTCAGTCCCCAGTGCAGAAGCCAAGTGACTGGGAACTCCAAGGATACTTGAGGCCCACTTATAACAGTTCTCACTGCGAGGTTATCTTCCAGGGGGACCTTTGGTAAAGGTGAAGATGTTTTTTGCCCGTTGTAACTTGAGCTGCTTGTGTGTGTGGAGGGTACTGCTGTCGTCAGTGAATAGAGGCTGCACATGCCCTGGATGGCTGACACACCCCATCTGCTTCAAGACCAGGGATACCGAGGCAGAAAAGCCTGCTGAGTGGAGAGGGGTCTGACAGCTTAAGGTGGTGTGATCATTGCAGCTTCCCCACCACTCTGGGAAGTGCTGTTTGTGAGGGCTGCACTTAATTCTTGTGAAAACAACCCACTGTTAGCCTTTGTAAGACAAAGTGTAATTTGTGATATTGTATAAAACTACACTGTAGAATATGTAAAAAAGGCCCCCAAATAAAAAATGAAATGTTAATTCTAATTGCATTTTTGTTGAGTTTAAGGGATGCATGCTGATAGAGTTAAATGATGTTATATCTTGGACTTGCTCTTAAGTATTTAAGCAAAGAGAAGGGACAGATTAATAGGTTAAGCAGGTGTATAAGAAGTGTTGATGGCATTGAACCTCTTTGATATAACAGTTACTTTGGGCCTAGAAATTTTATATGTATATTTCGTTTGTTTTGTTATGAAACAGCCAGACAAGTGAGGCGTGAAGTCTCAAGGAGCTAGCTCTACCCTGCAGGCCCAGCAGTGTAGAAGAGCAGTGCTGAGTAGGCTGTCACGGGGAGCTGTGGCTTCTTAGGCCATGGGCTAGCAAGATGAGAGTATGGAAGCAAAGAGAGAGAGAGCCGAAGGGAAAAAACTGAAAATTTTCTCTCTCTCTATTGGAAAAGGGAGACTGAATTGGAGAAGGTCTTAAAATTCTCTGTGAGGGCTGGAGAGATGACTCAGCAGTTAAGAGCACTGGCTGCTCTTGTAGAGGACCCAGGCGTGGTTCCTAGAGTCTACACAGTGACTCACAGCCATCTGTAACTCCAGCCCAGGGAATCTGACGCCCTCTTCTGGCCTTCTTGGGCACTGCACACATGTGGTTCACAGACTCATACAGACCGTCTAGACCCTGGGAAGAGAGAGCCCCAAGGAGACTGCAGATTCTTAATGTCAACAGTTGAGGGCTGTGAGATGGATCAGCAGGTGAGGGCACCTGCCAGCAAACCTGGTGGCCTGGATTTGATCTCCAGGATCACATGGTGGAGGGAGAGAGCCGACTCCCTCAAGTTGTCCTCTGACCTCCACGTGTGTACCATGTATCAAGTGTGCTGCCCCTCCCGGCCCCCCCACACACATACACACGCTTTATTCATTTTTGAGATGGTCTTACTATGTAGTCTTGGTCTGCAACTTACTGTGTAGATCAGGCTGCCCTCAAATCCTTGAACTCTCAGAGATCCATCTTGTCTCCCAAGGGCTGGGATTAAAGGCGTGTGCCAACCATGCCCAGCCATAAAATGTTTTTTGCAGTCAGTGGTTGTGTTGGCTTTTTGGTGCATATAGTCAAGCCGTTGAGCAGTTCACTCAGTGGAGTAGGCAACGCTTGTCTCAGAGAACACACAGAGACAAACAGAAACATGACCAGAGCAATGCCAGACCAGTGCTGTGGTGTGAGTGTGGGGTTGCCCGGTCCCAGCATGATAGGCTGGGGGTGGGGGTGGACTTTCAGGAGGTCATTAGGCCACGGGGACTTCACCTTTATCTAGGGATGAGTGTAGTTCTTGTAAGAGCAGGTTGTTTGACTTGCCAGCCAGTTCACTCTCTGGCTTCCTCTCTGCACAACCCCCTGCCCTCCTGCTTCTCACCCTGCGAGGACAAGCACATGGCTTTCTCTGCCATGGTCTTAGACTTCCACACCTTGAGCCAGATCACTAATTGGGTAGCAAATATATTAAAAGCAAGGGACTAATTATCCAAGGACAGAAATGTCATCACAGTTGCAAATAGGAGACAACGTTTATATAGTGTGGTTGATCTGAATTCAGTGAAGAGTCTGGACAGTTCTACTGAGAGACCATGAGGCTAGGAGTTAGTAGGCACTGAACTGTCAGATTACACTAGCCAAAGACTGAAACAGGTTCTGGAGCCTGTGTCCTGAGACAGTTGGGGTATTCATACAAAGCACAGCTCTTCCCTCAAAGGGAATAAAAGTTTATTGTGGAACCAAATGAGAGTGAGCATAACCCAGAAGGAGACTCAGGTTGGTCCAAGTACTGTATTCCAACATGTTAACACCTTCATGACGCTTTTATAGTAACAGAACGGAGAAAGTCAGAAATAAGGCACTTTTCAGATGGCCCAAAGCATGAGGTAGACAGGCTACAGCCAAGTGGGGAAGCCTCTGCTATGGGCCTCTTATACCGTCCGATAGCATTCTTGGTTTTGGGTTGAGAGCTGATAACCGTTTGCATTCCCTAAGGACTTAGCTAACAGTCACCAGCACTGTAGGTCATACACAGAGGTGAGGAGCTGACACGTCCCAAGACCGTTGGCCCTGGATCTGCAGTGTTCCAGCTCTCCACAGTCACCGAAGTTCTGACCAGTGAGCCCTGTGGAGTGTTCGATGTAAGCATGGCTTTTCTCTGGGAACTTCAGTTACGCACGCGCGCGCGCACACGCACGCACGCACACACACACAGGCAAAAAGGAAAAACGAACACCATAAAAGCAGACTCTGGAATTACATATATTTGGGTTTGTGCATGTGAGCACAGTGCTCTCACACCAGAAAAGGCTATCAGATTCCTGGAGCTGCAGTTAGTTTGGTGGAGCCTCCCCAGGTGGGAGTCAGGGTCCTGACCTGAGTAATATGGAAGAGCAGCCAGTGTTCTTAACTGCTCAGCCATCTCTCTCTTCCTGTACTATCTTTTTTGACTGAGAATTTTAATTTTGGTTTCTAAGGAGCTTTGTTTTCCCCCTGACTTTTTTTTTTTCTCTCTCAAGACAGGGTTTCTCTGTGTAGCTTTGGAGCCTGTCCTGGAACTTGCTCTGGAGACCAGGCTGGCTTCAAACTCAGATCTGCCTGTCTCTGTCTCCTGAGTGCTAGAATTAAAGGCGTGCGACACCACCACTGGACTGACTGTTTTGTAATAAATTTTATTCTTAAACTCCAGTGTATAGAAATGAAGGGAAGACCCTTTTGATAGCCACTGGGGCGTTCTTGGGGGTTAAAGTTCAAAAGCTTGGAAATGTTGGTACATTCACCTGGAGTTCAGGAAGAAGTCTGTCACGCTGTCCTTGGATTGCCTGTCGGGTCTCCCCCAATACTCATGAAACATCCAGCTTCTCAGGGCCCCATCACAGCCTCAGCCGTTAATGACTGTGGCACGAGTGTTCATGGATGGAGTTTAAAAGATGACTTTAGTGATAAGGCATAGTGGCACACACCTTTAATCCCAACACTTGGGAGGCAGAGGTAGGTAGATCTCCATGAGGTTGAGGCCAGCCTGGTCTACAGAGTGAGTTCCCAGAAAGAGAATATAAGGTTGAGACCCCATGCCAAAAGAAATCCCAGAAGATGAACTTGTCAGTTGCAAGGGACTGTGGAGGTGGGCAGGACTGAAGCAAACCACTGGGAAGTCACCAAAATTGGGACCCTGCCTGTGTGGACTCTGACCTCCACCTCCATGACCAATCCAGCACACCCAAACAATGTTTAAAAGCCATGTTTCTAAAAGGCAAGATACTAGATATTATAAAAGAATTGTTAGGTGTGTGTGCATGCGTTTGTGTATATATGTTTGCATGCATGTGCCCGATTGTGTGGGTGCAGGTGCCTACAAGCAGGCTTGTAGAGACAGAGTAGGCCATCAAATATTTTCCTCTGCCACTCTCTCCACTTGGACTGTCCCTCACTAAACCTGAAGTCGTGTTTCAGCTTGGCTGGCCAGGTGACCAGTGAGCTCCCATATCCCCGTCGCTAGCCCTACAGCTGGGTACCAGGCACCCACGATCACGCCTGGTTTTTTATGTGGGTGCTGGGGATCTCAACTCAGGTCTTGCCTTGTAAGTGCTTTTACCCACTGAGCCATTCCCCAGCCCCTAGATTTCCTTTTTCAGCTGGACGGTGGGATTGTGGTTACATGAGTGCAGGTCTAGGTTTATATGTATTCAGATGTGTGACCCAGCAGGAAAATTTAAAAAGACCGAATAAGGAGACAGGCTTTGTGGCTCATGCCCACAATCCAAGAACCTGGGAGGCAGAAGCAAGAGGATTGAGCATGGTGGCCTGGCAGTACCCTGTGTGTGTCGTGCCCCGCCCCCAATAGATAAGACTAATGTGACAAAGTATTAACTGTTGAGTCTAGATGAACTTCTTTCTGCGTTGGAAAGTTTATAATGAAAGTTTGAATTAAGTAGTCATTTTTTCATGTGTGTTCCTTTACTCCTCACATACTCAGTGATTCCGCAGTAGTTCTAGGGGGTGGGTGGAGATCTCCACCTGGGCAGACAACAACTGTTTATCCAGTGTGCTCCTGTGTCAGGACATCAGCTGTAGCTGAGAACCCCATGGGGGGAGCAGACTCAGAGAAACAGGAAGACAGAGTCCCCTGCACTTTGACCTCCTGAGGGAACGTGGGAGTGAAACTCACGCTTTGGCAATTTCTGTGGAATCAAATATTTGCAAGAAATGGCCTCATCTGTTTCTAGAAACTGCAGTAAAGCAGTTAAATTCATAAACAAACACAGCCCTCTGCCTGGGGTGATGGACTCTATGTTCCCAGACTAACCGCAGCACCCAAGGCTTGCCCTCGTTGAGACACCAGTGGCTTCGAACTGGAGGCCTGTGCTGGGGTCCGCACAGGGCTTGTCAAGGTAAGGCAACAGGGGGCCATGACCAGCTTCACCTGGTGTCATCTGTGAAAGTGGCTCCGCCCACAGAGATCTCACCTGGTGCTTCAGGAGACCACTTAACATAGCAGCCCAGTATCGGAATCCTCACAGAGCACCATTCCTAATGAAATTCCTTTCTCTTCACTCTTCTCTGAAATCTAAATTAAGTGTTATACAAACAGACTCATTCTAGCCTCTGGGTCACCTGTTCGTTTTACTTTTGTTTGTTCAAAATAAAATGTGGTTCAAAGAATGAGAGATTCTAGGCAGGGGAGGTCACTGACAGACAGTGTGAACCTGGCTGGGGGTGTAGCCCAATGGTACCAGGGCTTCCTAGACCACTCATGGCCCCGAGTTCAGATGCTAGCACTGTGTAAGCAGCAGCTCAGGCTGGCCTCAAACTTGACATCTTCCTGTCTCAGCCTCCCGAGGGGTCACATGCATGCACCACTCCCAAGCCTGAGGATGATCTCGGTCTCCTTGGCCCCAACGATCCTCCTGCCTCAGCCCCCCCCCCCCACCCAGTAGCTGAGAATACAGATGTGGGGAGAATCCACCAGACCCTCAAAATTGTACAAAAATAGATTTTTATAACCATTTTAGTTTGGGTTGTTGTTTTGTTAATTTTTTTAGGAAACAAAGTCCCATTCTGTAGCCTGAGCTGACCTGAACTTTTGGTGATCCTTTTCCTGAGTCCTCTCAGTGCTGAGAATTCAAGGTTTGCACCATTGTTCTGTTCAGGGGGTCTAGACTGGGTTAGTTTTCTCTGCTGGTTAAAGAATTAAAATGCAGGGAAAATAACGGGTAGCAGCAGGGAAATCTCAGCAGGGAGTCAGCCAGGGGAGAGAGACTATTTTTAGAGGACACACACACAGCAAGGCACACAGAGAAAGACACCTGCTGTGTAGAAGAGGGGCTCCTGAGCCCCACATCCAGTCTTTCCTTGAAGGCTGGGGGTTTTCAGGGGTTTTGAGGGGCCTTCATCCCCTAACTTAGTGTTGGTCAGTATGAACAAAGATAGAGAGGCTGATAGGCCCCTGACTTTGAAGTAAACATGTCCTGATCCAATTTGGACCAGTCTATGGCAGGGGCAGCCCACTGATGGGGTAAAAGCCCACCAGGCCTTTGGTCAGGAGTGTGAGGAAGGCGCCAGAAATTTGCCATCTTTAATCAGATTGGCGGTCCCTCTTTCTGTCTAACTCCTACCAGGGATCTGTCTAGTCCCTCATCACCACACACCTGAAAACTTATCTTCAATTTTGTGGTGTTAGGGATCAAAGCCAAGGGCTCGGGGACACGGAGAGAGCAAGCCCCTGCCACTGAGCTCCTGTCTAGTCTATATTATCCATGTATTCACTGAAGGACAGCAAGGTGCCAGTAGTTCCCACACACTTGTTGTCGTCCCACTCTCCCCCCCTCCACCCTGTGCTAAGCTCTCCTCTTGTCCTCACAGCCTCCTGAGGTGGGGTAGTGTCACCCCCACTGTCATGATAAAGACTCAGAGTTGAGAGAGGCTGAGCCCCTTGCTGCTGTACAGCAGATGTCTGAGCAGGCCCAGTGAGGCCTGGCTCCAGCCTGAGGCTCTCAGCTAATAGTCTGGTCTCAGACGTCCTCAGTATTCCTCACAGCCTCTTGTCAGTTTATCTTGTTTTCAACAACACAAACCAACATATGGTGACAAGAATCATTTCTAGATGTCCTGGGATTCAGGCACGGCTAATAAAACGCAGTAGGGCATCTTCAAAAGGAAACAGTTGTTTAAAACAGGTCAAGTTCGTGTTCTGCTGTTTTCGGCCAGGGTTATACCAGCCACCAAAGCCAGGCTGGCTTCGTTACAGGATGTGAACAGTTCTTTCTCACTACTCAGACACCAGTTACAAGAAACTCTGAATCACTGAACTGATTTAAGGTTTTGAATCGATTTCCAGACAACTGGGTCATCACACTTTACCAACGGCACAAGCATCACATTTAATCCACTATCCTTTCTCTTCGGAGAAACTAAATTTTTAACCATCATTTTAGTGGACGTCTTACCAGGCTTCCAAGTGTATATGCTTTGAGAACATTATACTCACTTCTGTCCATTTTCTGGGTTAAGCCTGCTCCCTCCCAACCCTGCCAGGGGCAGTCTCAGGAACGATTAAGGCCAACTGGGACAGGCCCTGGAAAAGATGCAGTGTGAGCACCCACCGTGCCCCGCCTCTGCAGAGCGGACTCCTCCACCTCAGCAGTGTGAGCACCCACCGTGCCCCGCCTCTGCAGAGCGGACTCCTTATCTCTATAGTCCCATCTGACACCAAAGACTCACGCCTGGTGGCCTTCTAATGACTCCTTAATTCAAGTCTATTTGTAAAATTATATTTTTATGTGTTTTGCCCACATGAATGTATGTGCAGCATGTGTGGGCAGTGTCCACAGAGGCCAGGAGAGAGGTCTCAGCCCCTGGAACTGGGGTTACAGGTGGTTACAAACTTCCCTATGGGTGCTGGGAATGGAACCCAGGTCCTGTGCGATCACAGCTAACTAGTGAGCCATTTCTCCAGCCCCACTCCTTTCTTCTAGGAAAAGATCAGATCACAGGCCAACCCAGACTCAAAATTGGGCCAGATGGGTGGGTCTTTTTTCTTTCTTTTTACTCTTTGGGGGACTACCACCCGGCTCCCAAATAAATACAAGGAGACTTATACTTACTTATGAATGTCCAGCCTTAGTTTGATTTGTTTCCAACCAGCTTTTCTAACTTAAATTATCCTGTTTCTCTTTAACTATGTTTTGCCTGCAGGCTTTTTACTTTCTTTATTCTATATATCTTTCTTTCCTTCTTACTCTGTGGCCAGCCGTGTGGCTGGGTGGCTGGCCCCTGGAGTCCTCCTCTTCTCCTTTTCTTGCTCCTCACACTCTTCCCTAGATTTCTCCTATTTATTCTCTCTGCCTGCCGGCCCCACATATCCTTTCTCCTGCCGAGCTGTTGGCCCTTCAAGTCTTTACTAGCTCAATCAGGTGTTTTAGACAGGCAAAGTAACACAGCTTTACAGAGTTAAACAAATGCAACATAAAAGAATGCAACACATCATTAAGCAAATACTCCACAGCATAAACTAATGTAACAAACACATCTTAAACTAATACTTCACAGCTGGCAGGGAAATACACAAAGATATGGATACTGAGAAGTGGCTCACTGTGGCCACCAGATTCATGGTCCTCTACAACAGCCTCAAACACACCTAGAGACGAGGACCAGCGAGACGTTTCAGTAGTTAAAGCACTCACTGCTCTTCCAGAGGACCTGGGTTCAATTCCCTGCATCACAACTGTCTGAAACTTCAGTTCCAGGGGATCCAGTACCCTCTTCTGGCCTCTGCAGGCACCAGGCACGCATGTGGTACACATACAGACATGCAGGCAAAACACCCGTGTACATAAAATAAAAATAAAACTTAAAAAAGTCAAATTAACCCCTGCAATCCCTTCATTCGGTTGCATGACTTCCAGCACCCAGGAGGCTAAGGCAAGGAGGTCAGAAGTTTAAGGCCAGCCTGTGCTACCTAGTGAGACTTCGTCTCAAAATAACAAACCACAAAGAAAACCCTCAAAATCTCACTGAGACTCCCTCCCCCGCCCTTAACGCATTGCTCCCACTGATCCTCGAGCACTTAGTGAACCGCACGGTGAAACGCTGTGTGTGTGTGTGTGAGTGTGTGTGTGTGTGTGTGTGTGTGTGTAAGCAGCCATCCGCTGGAAACGCAGTTCAGGCTTGAGGAGCAAAGTGTCTGCAGCTATCTGTGAAGTCACGTCTGCAGCAGCAGCCTTGCTGGTCTATGTTGGGGTCATCCCATAACCAGTTAGATGCCATCCCACCTCTGAGAAGGCCATTGTCTATGATTAGGGCCTTTTTGCAATCCATTTGAGACACAAGGAGCTAATAGGTAAACCACAGAATTTATATTCTGTGGAAACAAAGGGGAAGCTCTAGGAGGGGTTGGTCACATACAAGGCCTAGAAGGTCCCCTACTGAGCTTGGTCAAGGAGGACGTCCTTCCTAGAAGCGGTGGTTTCAAGATCCTCTTGAATAATGGGGGAACACGACACTCACTGTGGGTACAAGCTAGATAGAGTAAAACAGTGAAGTCAAAATCCAGAGACCCAAGAGCCAGACATAAGAGACGATGAACAAGCCCCCTTCCCACAAGAATGGAAGGCCACTTCGGGCAAACATTTGCAAGAACCATTGAGGCACTTTCTCTAAATGTTCTGCAGCTTCAAGCACCTCACCATCCACAGTGCCAGCACCTCCAGGGCCTGTGCACACAGCCTGCCAGCTGCTGCAGCAGCATTCAGTTTGAGGCCCAGAGTAGCCGAGGCTGTCTTTCGGCTTCTCTGGTACCCAGTGGCACTCCATTTAGAAGTGGTTGCAAAGAATGAGGAAGCAAATGAGCTTCAGCCTCCTGGAGCTCCCAAGCCACCCCTAAGAAACCAGAGCTTCTTTGGGGTGGAGGTGGGCGGGGTTAAATCATGTACCCCAGGCTGGCCTGGGCCTCTGTGTAGCTGAGAATGACCCTGGAACCCTTGTCATGATGGCAGGCAGGGCTGCACCACAGCTGGCTTGTACTGTGCTGGGGGACTGAACCTAGAGAGGAGAGCCTGGCAGCCGTGCGGCTTGGTCCTCGGCAGCCTGTGGCAAACTAGAGTCACTTGCGGAGGGGGACCTTCTGCTGAGGGACTGCTCTCATCGGATAGGCCTGTGGGCAAACCTGCAGGGCATCTTCTTAATGATTGATGGGAGGACCCAGCTCACTGTGGGTGGTGTTATCCCTGGGTGCTACAAGAAAGCAGGTTGAGCGAGCCAGTAAGCAGTGTTCCTCATGGTCTCTGCTAAAGTTCAGGCTCCCAGGTTCCTGCCTTGGCTTCCTCAACAATGGACTTACAAAATGTTAGAAGAAGTCAACGCTCTCCCCCAAGTTGCTTTTGGTCAGGGTTTTATCAGAGCAACAGAGAGGTAATTAGGACACTAGGCTAAGCCTTTTCCCAGCTGGTGGCCAGAGCTGTCTAAGAATGTGGTCCCCAGACATGTCCCTTGTTGGGCACCCATTCCAGGAGTCTCTGGGCCCTGGCCTGTTCTTTGTAACTAGGCTTTCCAGGACGGCTGGGAGGAGCCCTGGTTGGTAACAGGAAATCTACACTGTTTTTCCTTCTCGATCTCCCATTCACTGAGAAACTGGCCAGTTCTGGGAACTGCCTGTGTGGTTCTCTATGGCTCTTATTAGGAAGGTCATGCTTCAGTCACAGGCTGTAAGGCTTAGCAAGAACCGGCCACAAGATGATCCCAAGCCAGGTCAGAGAAGGCGAGCATAAAGTCAGCTCAGGACACCCGCCCCCAAGTCATTGCATGCCGCTCCTGGCTTTCAGAGAGACCAATTTCAGATAAGCCCAGGAAGTGATTATTAGGAAAAACAGGCCACTTACGGATGCCTCAGAGTGACAAAAACAAACCTGGAAAACAGGGCTCAAGCACTAAGGATAGACCTTGGTGGAGTGCCCAAGCCTGGGCGGTTCTTGGCAGACTGAGGGCCCAGTGCCTTTCTGCCTCCGCGGAGGGGAGAGTAAGAGGAAATGCATTTGAAGAGCATGGGGGCCAAAAATAATCACGAAAAACTGCAGCATCAGCGCTGTGAACTGGCGCACAGTGGACCTGGACACAGATGAACTAGGTAGACCGCAGAGGCCCTGGACGCTTAAAACCGTGCCAGTCAGGAATGAAGGCTTTTACCTACATGTGTGTCAATTGTACTAGCACTGTGACAGAGTGAGACATGCAGGAGGGCTGCTCAGAGACACAGTCTGGACTTCCGAGCTGGAACGCATCCGCAGAGGCCCCCGTGGAAACAAGCCACAAAGCAAAACTGAAACAGTTCTTTTAAAAGGATTAAATCTGAGTAACAGTGGCTGGGGAGGTGCCTTAGTCGGGTAAATGCTTGCCTTGCAAGAAAGAGTTTGATCCCTAGCACCCACTTAAACAGCCAGGATGGCTTAAATTTGTCATTCCATGACCAAGGAGTTTGAGACAGGAGGATCCCAGGGCTCACTGGCCAGACAGCCGCCTACTTGGTGAGTTCCAGGAAACTGACAAGTCTGCCTCAAAAAACAAGGTGGAAGATACCTGAGAAATGACATGTGAGGTTCACCTCTGGCTCCCACATGCAGTGCACGCATGTGAGCACACAGTGCGTGAGCACACATATGCTCACACGCATGTGAACACACAGCACATGAACATATACGCTCACACATATGTGAACACACAGCATGTGAGCACACATATACTCATGTAGCACTGGACACTGGGAGAAGTTTCAGCTACATGTTTGAAGAAGCACAACCAGGAAGGAAAGAGAATGTTAAATTTCATGGCCAATCTCGCTAAAATGCAAGGAAAAGCAAATTAAGACCATAGATGAATGAAATTTGAGTTTACTAGAAAAGAAAGATAGACATGATTGGCAGGACAACAGAAGCGGCAAGGATGCAGACAGAGCTCAACTGACAGACTGCTGGAGAGACAGTGGCTCAGTGGTTAAGAGCACCGGCTGCTTGTTCAGAGGACCTGGGTTCAATTCCCAGGACCCACACGGCAGCTCACAACCGTCTGTAACTCCAGTCCCAGGGGATCTGACACCCACTTCTGACCACCAGGTATGCACATGGTGCAAGCAAAACCAGTCTAAAATTTCTTTATAGAAGATAAAAATAAATAAGGCAGAGCTCATCATAAATTTAAAGAGATGACAAATCCCTAAAGTCTAGAAAACTCTGTGTATTTAATAACTTTCTGGTATTTCTGAGATGATTACTCCTTATCCATTTCTAACTAGTTGCTTTGTTTCTTCATACAATGGCTCTATAATGCCTTATTCCACAGAGACTAAAAAGATAATTCAGCCCATGTAATTGCATGATAATTTAAGAAATATCCAGCTAATTTTTTATGCCCCATAAGGTGTGTGTGTCATGTCATGTGTAGGGTGTTATGATAATATGTGTGGAAACTTTATGGATTCCATGTCAGGTGAGCGTGACCGAGGCAGGTGACAAACACGCCAGGCAGACAGAGCTTAGTGGGAAGTTTTATTAGAAAGGGAAACGGGGAAAGGAAAGAAAAAAAGAGGTAAAGAGACACAGAGAGGATAGAAGAAAAGAGGGAGACAGGATAAGTCCTGTCTGCCCCAGGGGAACATCAGGAAAGAGAGAGGAAAAGAGAACAGAAGTGGGGAGGGGTGGGGGCTTTCTTTTAAAGGGGTCCTTTGCACCTGCGTTGCAGACTAAGCAATCATGGAACTCTGGGCTGACCAGGGTACTGCCTGAGTACATTCTGCCAGGTGACAGGGGCAGGCCAGCATAATGCCTGAATCCTTACATTGGGGGGTAATGTCACTCCGGGGTAATGTCATGTGGGGGCGGGGTAACATCATGTAACTTTTAAGAGTTGGCAGACTTGGAAAAGTCCCTGTTAATTTTTTTTTTTTTTTGAAATACCTAAGCTGTAATTTTCAGGATATTTCATGGTTTCTTTTCCTGTGGTTCATGTTGAAATTCTTAGAACTGATGTTTAGTTAATTAGTCATTGGTGTCCCTGGGACAGTGGCTTACAAGCTGGGTGTTGTCCTCACTCCTGTGAGGGTTGCAGGTAACAGCAGGGGCTGTAAGTGCTTTTGTTTTGCAGCCCACTCTTCCTCGTGTCAGGCCCATCCAACAGTCCAATCAGCATTGATCTTCTCTACATGAGCTGTTGTCTCTTGCATAACCTGAGATTTCTCAAAACTGGCCTATGGGTATGACATTTCTACTGATTATAGTTCCCTGAAGTTACCCTTCTCTGCGTTCCCTTGGTTTCACGCATTTTAATTTTTTTCCAGTTCTTTCCCATGTAAACAATTTAGAGGGACGCGTGCCATCTCCTTCACAAATGGACGACAAGTCAGGAGTCTACCTCTGTTAACTTGTTTACTGAAATATTCTAGTGTATTTCCAAGTAACAGTTAAAATGCCATACTCAAGGGGCTTGAGAGATGACTAGGCAGTCAAGAGCACCGGCTGGTTTCCCAGAGGGGCAGGTTTGATTCCCAGCACCCACATGGTGGCTCACAACCATCTGTAACTCCAGGTTCAGATGGAGCTGTTCTGGGCTCCACAGGCACCATTCACAGACATACATGCAGGCAAAACACTCATACACTTAAAATAGTAATTAAAAAACAGTTAAGCTATATTCAAGCTTTGTGGAAAGTGTCACACATGTTAACAAGAAACACACAAAAAGGCCAGGAGGTACTTTACATTCATGTGTGCTGTTTGTATTAAAGTCCCGAAAGAGCAAGCTTTGTTTTGAAGAGTTATAAACAAGAAGGGACTCTGATGCTTACCATTTTCTGTTTGATGACACAGAATTTTCAGGCTGCATGCTTGGGGCGTTTGGTGCAAATCTGACTTCCCCTCCACCACCCACATGATTCTGGTGCTGGGATGTGTGGGAGGTGTTTTTATCTCAGTAGAACATATGCTGTTGCACAGTTCAACACAGAGGACAGTGGAAATATTCCTGGAGGTCATGCAGAAAAAAAACCTGTCTCTGTACAAAAGTGTCTGTAAATCACTTATGTAGGTCTCCATGTATGTGCTTCCCTGGCTAAGCCTTCCTTGTCTGGGGTCCCGCAAATTCTTGCAGTCACCTCAACACAGATTGGCTCTAGGGGGCTAAGGAATGATGAGTTGAAAAGAGACAATGGTCTTAACCCATTTGTGTCTTAAACATCTCATTTTTGCAGATATGTTAACCATTGGAAATGGTCCCCATGGGCTCCTGTTCTGAGTGATTTTCCCAGTAGGTGGCGCTATGTTGAGACGCTATGAAACTTTTAGAAGGTAGGGTCACCCTGGGGGGACTGAGTCTCTAGGGCCAGGCCTTGGAAAGCTGTGTCCCACCCCGCCCTAAGTTCGGGTGGTTCTCTGCGTACTGTCCAGTAGGTGGGCAGTGAATGAACAGTCTGCTGCACAAACTGTTCTGCGTCTTCCGTGGCAGGACTGACAGGAACGGCTGAGGCTCAGAGACCAAAGCAAGGATTTTCTCCCTTACTTTTCCCTCCTTTCCTTATTCCATTTTCTGGTCTGTGTTTGCGGTGTGCATGCGTGTGTGTTTATGTATGTTTGCACGTGTGGGGGCACCCGTGTGGGTGCATGTGAAGGCCTGAGGCTGGTCTCACTAGCCTGCTTGCTCTGGGGACACCCCCACCCTACCCCGTCTCTGCCTCCGAAAGCTGGACCACCAGGTAGGCCACCACACCTATAGTGAATTTATAAGGATTCTGGGAATCTGAACTCTAGTTTCACGGTTCCCCTCCATTTCACTGTAACCCCCAGCGAGCTCCCTGGGCCCCCTTGGTCGTCCTGACAGGCATATTGTTCAATGTGTAGCAAAAGTAACCAATGCATTCATGATTACACACTCACCAGGTAAACACGGGCAAGGCCCACTCTGGGTCAGGAGGGTATGGTAGTGAGACACTGTGAACCTTCCATTCAACACGCTCCCTGCAGCCTGGCCTTGGCCTCCACCATCTTCCCAGCCCTGCCCAGCTTTCTTGGATCATGGTCTTTACCTCCTGTGTCTCTTTTTGTTGCTTTCAATTTGCTCCTAAGATTTAAATATCCATTGCAAATGTTACTGTTCCCGCTTGGAAGGGCACCCACAGGCTCCTGTTTTGGATGCTGGGTCTCCACTTGGTGCTACTGTTTTGTGAGGTGACCAACAGGAGCCCATGACAACTTAAGTCAGATCATGCCACACCTCTCTGCTCAGACCCAGGATCTCTTGCAGTTTCTTGAATGGTCAGGCACTTCCACAGACCTTTGCTTCTGTGTTGATGCAGCGTGGACCACATCCTCCAGGTGTCCCCACAGGCCTGCAGAGGAGACTTGTTTGATCTCCATTTAAACACACACACACACACACACACACACACACACACACACACCACACACACACACACACACACACACACACACACACACACACACACACACACACACACACACACACCACACACCACACACACCACGCACACACTCTCCCAGGGCCCGCTTTCTTCCAGCCCTTGCTTTTCTACGCCATCATGAAGCAGACCACATGGAAAGTATTCCACAGTGGCTAGTCTTCGGTGAATGCAGCGGTCTCTATCCTGGGGTTCTCTCCCCTAGCCTCCCCAGAAGCCCACAGGGCTGTCCCCTGAGAAAGGCCATCAGAGGGCACGCAACAGAAGACAAGGGTCCTAAAGAGAACAGCAGGAGAGAACTGCCGACGGGACTTCCAATCATCTAAGCAGCTTGTTATTGCATTCAATTAATAGAGTCATTTCAATTTTCAAGAACAGAGGTCCTGGGCCGCTCCACACCAAGTTCAGGGTGCTATGCTGGGTACTCTGTATACTGTGTGAGATATAATTGTCTCTGTCTTTCTCTGTCTCTCTCTGTCTCTCTGTCTCTCTCTCTCACACACACAATGTTGTTGATGGAAGGGGGTCAAAACTGAAATATACGCAGAACACCCAGTATGGAAAGGCTCTGCCGGTTGGTTGGTTGAGGCACGTAGACACTGTCCACCCTCCAACCTACTGACACTTAGACACCCCGACTCCTCTTGTGCCTGAAGCCAGGCAGCCAGGTTCAACAAGCTCCCCTCTTAAATCCTGGAAGAGAGCCGTGCACACGGGGTTGGGACTCAGAAAGGCCACCTCCCATACTGCCCAGAGACCAGAAGGCCAAAACGAAAACCCCAGGAAGGCCCCTCTTGTCTGGTTCCCACCCGCCTCCCCAGCTCATGGTTAGCTATCGTCCCCTGTGTGCACACCACAAACCTGCAACCGCTAGTTTTTGTTTTTTGTTTTTTTGTTTTTCTTTGCTGGGCACGGTCATCTTGACTTCGCAATTTTAAAACTGCCAGGCAGGTGAAGGGGGCGCTCTGCCTCTACATGGTCTGGCAGGAGCACTGCAGCCGCATGTCTCAGTCCTTAGCCAGGTGCCACCTTAATCTTGAAGAAGCAAACTGGTCCACGGAACCTTAGAGTGCTCTGCCCAGATCCCCGAATGAGTGACGACGGCGGACGTCTAGCGTGGCAGACACGGACGCCTTTCGTGGTTTCTGCTCACAGCCTCCTCTTGCCCTCCCCCCGCCCCCCCATCAGAGTTCACCCTCGGAGTCACCCCGCCCCCTCCCTGCCCCTTCCTCCCGCCGGACCGGACGACGCCCTGGTAGAGAAGCCCGAGGGCGCCCGCCCGCTGCCCCCTGGCGCCTCTGGGCTGCAGGGGGAGTGAGCGTGGTCCAGCTGCAGCCTCTCCCGGAAGAGAGTCCCCCATTGCCGGCGACCCGCGCTGGGACAGGGAAGCCACCAACCCAAGCCTCGGGTGCTTCTCACCCGAGCTCCTTGAGAGTGGCTGGAGGACCCCGAAGGCTGTGCCGGGCCAGCACCCCGTCCCCACCCACCGGGCCTCTCCCCCAGTGGGTGGGCTTCGGGGCTGCCACGTGACTTCCACGAAGCACAGGGCCCCTAGCGGAAAACAGTGACTTAGGTGGGATCCTGGACCCCGAGGTGAGGTGTGGCGAGAAGGCGGGGAGAGGAGGAAGCGGGGCGGGGTGGGAGCAGGGGGCGGGGACCGGACGGGACAGGACCGGACGGGACGCGCGGGGCGGGGAGGCGGGCGAGCGGGCGAGCCGAGCCGGGAGAGCGGGAAGCAGCGGGGTGGGGCGGGGCGGCAGGTGCGGGGATGCGGGCGGAGCGCGGGTAGCAGAACCCCGCGTTCAGGGCGCCCCGTGTGGTGAGCGCGCGGCATGTCGCAAGGGCCCCCGGCGGGCAGCGTCCTGCAGAGGAGTGTGGCAGCGCCTGGGAACCAGCCGCAGGTAGTGGGCGCGGAGGCCGGGTGAGGGGAGGGGAGTACAGGGTGGGGGCACCGCCCGACGTGCGTCCCAGCCGCGCGCCTCCCTCGGGCGCCTGGAAGGATGCAGTCCGTCCCGACTCGCCCGCCTGCCCGCGCCGGACACGTGGGTCTGCGCGCTGCTGGGGGCCACTGCGTCCTTGCCCACTGCCCACGCTGGAGGGAGAGGGCCGATACTGGGAATTCAGCCCAAAGGGGCGGTTCGTCCCTGCATCCAACCCACCCGCTAAGGTCAGCACGGGGACCGTGGGACAGGTCAGCCTGCCGGTGTGGGGTTGTGCCTCTAGTGGGTAGACTCCACCCCCCAGCACAGGTGGAAACTCCTCGCCCCTATCCGATCAGCCCCCTCTGCTGTCCCCAACTTTCACAGCTGCACCACAAAGAAGCTGAGACAGCTGTCGGAACCCTTCTTGGTTAAAACAATTAGCTGGTTTTCTCTTAGTCCCGCACTCCCAATTCTATCCATGCTTGACATGTAGTGTCCTGGGGTTACTCCGAAGTCTGAGCCGCGTAGGTACCATTTGCTTCGCCTCTCTGAGCCTCAGTTTCCCTATCTATAAGTTGAACCCTGTAGCATCAACTCCTGAGGATTTTTTTTTTGCACAGATTATTTGAGCTGTGCAGGACTTGTATCTCCGCGCAAGATTTCTGCCGAGTGGGCAGGTGTGATCATCTGTGACAGGTGATAGGTCCAGTTTACAGGGACAGATCCCGAGGACAGGAGGCATGCTGTCCCTTGCCCTGAGACTTGTTGGCTTTGGAGAATAAAGAGGTCAAAATCTGTGCGTTACAGGCCAGCCTCAACAGCCGAGACCGACCACTGTTGAGGGCAGCTGTCCCTAAGGACTAACAGAGTTCTGAGTACATGACAGGTTCCTAGTTAATGTACACATTGGAAGGATGGGTGAATTGCGTTTATAGTAGGATCTGTGAGGGTATAATGCTGAAGTTCTGTCGTTAATACTGCCTGTCCGCCTGGATGTTTATCAAGGCTCTTAGGATTGCTGGACATAGTGATGAAGGCCTATAATCCCAGAGCTAGGGAGGCAGGGGGAAGGGGGTTGTTCAGAGCCAACCTGGGTTACATGAAATTCTGTTTAGAGAGAGAGAGAGAGAGAGAGAGAGAGAGGGAGAGGGAGAGGGAGAGAGAGGGAGAGGGAGACTTCTAGAAGACACATTTTGGCACCCTTCTTTGTTCTGCTGAACAGAGTCTCCATGTCACTCCCCTTGTTGTGCAAGTTGTCTATTCTTACCTGTGCTGGGGTTACACCCTGAGCCTATTCTAAGTTCCCTCCCCTTCTAGACGCCTTTTGGACTTAAATCTTGAAGGTTTTTTTTTTTTTTTTTCGATCCCTCAATGGTTCCAATGCATTTCTGGAAAGCAAACTTTTTCCACTGAATAAGTTTTTCTGCCTGCCCACTTCATGCCACCTTATGAAGAATTTTTGGATATTTGGTTAAGAACTTTCAAGATACATCACAAATTTGCATTTGGAATAACCCTGACCTCTGAAAGAAAATGTCAGCCAAGCATTGTTTAAGTGAGCATGTCGTCATTGGCGTTCTACGCACTGGTAGAATTATGTGGCTGCAATTAGTAATAAATGCATGATTATGGTCTGCACGGTTTTAAAAGGTCTTGCCAGTGTGCGGTGGTGTAAAGACGGTGCCCAGCAAGTTTCAGAGGGCAGACACCCCGCCTTTCCCACTCTCAGAGGAGCAGTGACACTACAGCTCTTCCAGGCAAACGCCCTGTGGGGCAGAGGTTTGCGAGCGAACGTTGGTTTGGAGACCAGCAGACCTGAGTTCCACTTCCCGCTCACCCCACGCTGGCCATGATACCTGGAGAACTTCCCTAACCTGAGTTTCTTATTCCTGTCTCTTGGTATTTTTGTTTTTTTGTGGTACTGGGTATGGAACGCAGGGCCTCACGTATCCCACACAAACGTGACACCACTAGGCTGCACCCAGGCCTCTTATTCCTCATTTAAAAATGACAGTCTCAGTGCATATTTCTCAGGATGGGGGGTGGAGATGAACATAAAGCGAAGCCCCAGGACGGACGGGGCGCCTCTTAACAAGGGCCAGCAGCAGCTGGCTAGCGGTACAGGGGGTACCGTCGGTGGAGCTCTGTGAGCAAAGCTGAGAGGACTGAACATTGTGTCTTCTCCACATGTCCCAGAGCCCCGAGGATGATGACAGGAAGGTTCGGAGGAGAGAGAAAAACCGGGTTGCTGCTCAGAGAAGCCGGAAGAAGCAGACCCAGAAAGCTGACAAGCTCCATGAGGTGAGACTGTGGTCAGGGCAGGACTGCCACAGGGACAGCCGTCCTGTGCCCCGGGGAGGGGGCCGGGTGATGATGTCACCATGCTCATCACAACTCTGTATCCTGCCGGGTCTTTCCAGCCTGTTGGTTTGCTTCTTTGTTCACAGGCCTCTTCCCTTCAAGCCAGCCTCTGGGTGCTTCCCACATTGCATTTGCTGTCACTAAAGAATCAAACAAAAGCTGAGCGTGGTGGCATACACCTGTCCTCAGCACTCGGTGGAGGCAGGAGGATACCCAGTTTGAGGCTGGTTTGAACTAGGGAAAGACTGTCTCAAGAAATGACAATAATAATAGTAAAAAGTAAAAAGTAAAGCATTGGGGAAGCCTTTCGGTAGAGTGCTTGCCTGGTACACACACAGATGTCCTGGGTAAAGACTGAATCCCCCATAAGTCAGGTGTGGCGGTGCATGCCTGTTACCTTGGCACTTGGGTGTAGAGGCTGACAGAAGGCCAAGGTCAGCCTCACCACACACAGACACATACACACTCACAGACACACACACAGACACACACTCACAGACACACACAACACACAGACACACACACTCACAGACACACACACAACACACAGACACACACACACTCACACTACTGGGAGTGATAATACACGCCTTTGATCCCAGCACTCAGGAGGCAGAGGCAGGCAGATCTCTGTGAGTTTGCAGCCAGCCTAGTCTACAGAGTGAGTTCAAGGCAAGTTAGAGCTTTATAGTGAAACCCTGTTTCAAAAAAGAACATAAATAAATATAAATAAATAAAAGAAAAGAAGCTGGGTGAGGTGGCTCTTGTGCTGATGAGGAGTTCAAGGCCATTTTTGGCAACACAGCAAGTTTGCGGTCCAGCCTAGGCTACCTGAGACCCTCTTTCAACCAAAAATAAAAATTGAAAACACTAAACAAAATGGCTGTTTGTGCTTTTAATTCCTTTTCAAATTCTTGCCTCACCTGCGTGTATGGTTTGAATGAAAATGGCCCCTATTGGCTCATACCTTAGAATGCTCGGTATGGAAGTTGGTGGGACCATTGGGGGAGGGTTAGGAGGTGTGGCCTCGTTGGAGGAGGTGTGTCACTGGGAGTGGACTTCGAGGTTTCAAAAGCCCACACCTTCCCGGTTTAGCGCTCTCCCTCTCTGCCTTGTGCCTGTGGATCAAATGTAAACTCCATTGCCGTGCCTGCTTGCTGCCAAGCTGTGGGGTCTCTGGTGTTTGTTTGTTTTGGTATAGTTTGTTTTCGAGACGGTCTCGCTATGTAGTCTGTAGAGTCTGCGTCTTGCCTCAGCCTGCCGAGTACGGCGATCACAGGCGTGCCACCTTTCTCTGCCTCTCCCTCCTTCTCCCTCCTCCTCCCTCCCCTTCTCCTTTCTGTCTGTTTTCCTTCTTTCTTTCTTTCTTTCCTCCTCCTCCTCCTCCTCCTTCTTTTTTTGTTGTTTTGTTTTTCAAGACAGGGTTTCTCTGAGTAGCCCTGGTTGTCTTGGAACTCGTTCTGTAGATCAGGCTGGCCTTGAACTCACAGAGATCCGCCTGCCTCTACCTCCCAAGTGCTGTGATTAAAGGTGTGTGCCACCACCACCACCTAGCATCTGTATTTTCCTCAGGTGTTGGCGTTGATTAAGGTTTGATACTCGGCTGCTTTCTCATCGTGTGGTGGGATGTTTCTCTACTAACTTGTCCTTTCATCAGCGTTAACCATCCACACATTGCTTACAGGCAGGCCTAGTGCTCAGTCAGGACCTCACTTTGGCTGAGGCATCCCCTGGGGCTCTGCTGCAAGCTCCCTGCAAGCACTTTCGTGGCAGAATGTGGTCTCTTCACCAAGACTTTCTCTTCTCACTACCTCCACATGGCGGCTCATGGCGCCTAACCGCCTGGCTTATCTCTCACATCAGGAGCCTGTATCTGGTCTGTTTTCTCTATTAATGAATACCACAGATTGGGTCATCGATAAAAAAGAGACTATTGGCTTCTAAGCTTCAGGGTCTGGAAGCTTAGAAGTTTCAGAATACGGAACCGCATCAACTTGGTATCTGCACAGCACTTAATGAGGGCTTTGTGCTCTGCACCTAGTGAGGGCTTTGTGCTCTGCACCTAGTGAGGTCTTTGTGCTCTGCACCTAGTGAGGTCTTTGTGCTCTGCACCTAGTGAGGTCTTTGTGCTCTGCACCTAGTGAGGTCTTTGTGGTCTGCACCTAGTGAGCGCTTTGTGCTCTGCACCTAGTGAGGTCTTTGTGCTCTGTACCTAGTGAGGGCTTTGTGCTCTGTACCTAGTGAGGGCTTTGTGCTATGTGTTCATATAGTGGAGGGCACGAAGGCCCAGACAGCAAACAAATCAGAGAACTTGCTTCTGTAAGCAGCCACTCCCATGGTAGCCCAACCACCAGTTAATGACTTAATCTCTTCATGAGAACATAGCATCTGTGACTCATCTCCCCAAGGTCCTCCCTCACAGTGTTGCTGTTTGGGGACCAAGTTTTCAGGCCAGCCAGTTGGCGGACACATTCAGCCACAGCAGTGCCATTTACCTACCCCCATGATTGTGCTTTCCGTGACTGGGGTGTGTAAACCTACACAGTCCCACAACTAGGACTGGGAGCTGCTCCCCTTAGGGACTGGTGAGGGGTGGGGGATGTTTCCAGTCCTAGCTGTGCACTGCTGCTGTACAGAGTTAAGGTTTAGTATAGCTCTCTCCTGCTGTGCAGTCCCCCCCCTCTAGTATAGCTCTCTCCTGCTGTGCAGTCCCCCCCCTCTAGTATAGCTCTCTCCTGCTGTGCAGTCCCCCCCCCCACGCCATGCATGTTTCCCCAAAGCTGATCAGGGCTTTGACAGCTCAGATACTCAGTTGTTAGGAGAGAGGAAAGAATATCTGAAAACACCCTCACCACAACTGGAACACATTTAGAATGCACACACTCCAGGTAGCACCGACAGAAACACACAGCATGGCATACATTGTAAGTGTGCAGTGCCTTTGTTGGAAGTAGGAAGGCTGACGCCTAGAGGTCAGGGTCTCTAGATGGGCTTCAGGGGAGGTCTCACTTGTCTTCATGAGATCTTAAAACTTGCACAGAATACTGGCAATACCCTTTGCCTCGGTCCTTCCCTCTTGTTCATGAGGTTGAGGTCCTTAGGTCGTACTGTCCTAAGGGTCTGTGTTGCTTAGTAGCCTTCTCTGGAGACCAGGGGACTCCCCATTAGTGCCTAGCCCTGTATTCAGACTGTGTGTGCTCCCTGGAGAGCCAGGTCCCTCCCCTCAAGAAGCTTTCAGTCCAATCAGGGTTACAGCCATTTGTAAATCCTGAGTGATGGTGTGTGTAGAGGTGACCGAGTGTCTTAGACAAGGCAACACAGTAAATCCAAAAGTGCTTACCAAGAACTTCCTTGGGTGCAGTGTTGCTGTGGAGTCTCAGAGAAGAGAGACCTTAGGAAGCATAGGATTCATTTCCTGTAATGAAATCCAGAAAATTCATTGCCCTCCCGAGCGGTCCAAATGCATTCCACTGTGCTACAGTGAAGGTGCTGACAGAGCTGTGTTCCTTCTGCAGGCTCGGGAGAAGATCCATTTCCTTGCTTTTGTCACCTTCTGGGGAGTTCCACATCCCTTGGTTTGTGGTCTTCCATCTTCAAAGCAGTACTGCCCCACTGTTACATCACCTCCTCTCCCTCCTGACTTAGGGCTCACCTGATGCTTTTGGTCCTGCTGGGGTGACCCCCCCCATTTATGCTCCATACTCTCGTCCCTTTTGTTAAGTTAGGTTCCTTTCATAAGTCCCAAAGATTAGGAGGAAACATCTTTAGGGGTTGGTGTTTTTCCTGCCACAGAAGGTAACAAATGCCCTTAGGAGTGCCAGGAATGGACATGCAAAGGGCACTTTCGTTCTATCTCAGTGTGTCGTAGCTGACCTTGATAACCAAGTGAACCAGGGACTTAGGAGTGTTGCTGCTGCTCCTACCTTGTCCCTTGTAAAGCCAGGGGTGGCGTGCTCTTCACAGGGTCCTAAGATGTACTTCTGCCCAGGGTCTGTGTGGCCTGGCAGCTGTGCGCTCCCTAGGACAGGGCATATTGATCTGAAGCTAGTGCCCTGGGGGGAGGGGATTTGTCATTCTCTTCCTCACCGGGACTGGATACACAGGTGAGCAACACCACCTCTGCAGGGCCAGCGTTGTTGAGAGCCGCTGTCAAGTAGGTCAGGACAGTGGCTACATGTGTGCATGGACTACAAAGCTGTGGCCCTGGCTGTCCCCATTAGTTACACTGAAGGGTCACTGGTCACAGGGGATATTAGCAAGCAAGAAACTGTCTTAGGAAAGTGAAAATAAAAGCCTGGCAGCTATGGACCCAGAGACACCCTGTGGGAAATCCCTTCATGGTCTCCTCCCAGCCTCCTTCCATAGGATGCTATAGCTATGGGGAATCTGTGTTTTGTGTTGCACCCTGGAGTGAGGCACTGTTGAAAAGAGGGGTAAGTAGTATTGTCACTGAGATATGGTGAATGGAGTACAGGCACTAAGCACATCACTGTAGATCATGCTGGAAAGCCCAGGGGACCTGGGGCTCCCAGGGTACATTTAGGTTGAGGAAAGGACACCATGCGTGGAAACCTCACACCTGGAGAGAAGCCAGCTGTGGGCTTGGGAAACAGCCACCTGGTGGCTGAGACCGCCTGATTCTGGATGGGGAGTGGCCCACGACCTGGGTGCTTCCTTATCTTCTCCTCTCCCTGTCCCAAGTGCAGAGTAGACCCCTGAATGTCACAGTGGCTCTGGTTGTGTGCTTTTCTTCTATGAATGCCACAGAAGGGAGTGTTCGGGACAAGAAAGGGCTTTGTGCTCTGCACCTAGTGAGGTCTTTGTGGTCAGCACCTAGTGAGGTCTTTGTGCTCTGCACCTAGTGAGGGCTTTGTGCTCTGCACCTAGTGAGGGCTTTGTGCTCTGTACCTAGTGAGGGCTTTGTGCTATGTGTTTGTGCTATGTGTTTGTGCTGTGTGTGCTCCCTAGGACCTGGCTCTCCAGGGAGCACACACAGTCTGAATACAGGGCTAGGCACTAATGGGGCCATCTGTCTCTTCTGTGCCCCTCACTCATGCCAGCTGACCTCGAGCCCAAGATACCTTGGCCTCTCACTTTTGTGAGTTTCTTGGCTACTTCCCTCTCCTCTTCTGGGCCAAACTGAGGGACT